>NW_015386760.1:772723-793627 GCF_001527695.2 Protobothrops mucrosquamatus
CCCACTCCTAACTCACCGAGACGCCGCAGCATGATACCGTGGTCCACGGTGTCAAAAGCCGCTGAGAGGTCCAAAAGCACAAGGACAGAGGAATAACCCCTGTCCCGGGCCCTCCAGAGATCATTTACCAACGTGACCAATGCCGTTTCCGTGCTGTGTCCCGGCCTGAAGCCCGACTGGTATGGGTCTAGATAGTCTAGACCCATACCAGTGTTGGCTAATTATTTTTAGTGCTCTCCATATATATGTGGATATACATGCACATCTGTGTGTATTTACAGTGCAGTGCTGGGTAGTTCTAATTACTTTACTTTTTTCTTTCTCCAGAAATAAGGTAGTTAATAGCCATGATCACAGGTAGAACCATATAGCTTTTGACTGGAGATAGACTCTTTCAAAATAATTTTTAATATTCAGTAGGCACAATTGCTAATGCAATAGTATGCTGCATAGTGACAAAATAGAATAGAATAGAATAGAATAGAATAGAATAGAATAGAAGATGAGATGCTCGGCTGGCGCCCCCAAACTGCATCCAAAGGATGAGGAAAGGAAGGAGGTGGGATGTGTAGGGTAGTTGAGAGGAGGAAGGAGGAGAGAGGTGTAGGTAGGAGGAGAAGAGAGGAGGAGGGAAGTAGGTAGGAAGGGTGAAAGAGAGGGTGGACGCAGGCGGGGGGGCTGCTGAGCATCTCTGAATAGATACATAATATGGGGTTTTTTTCTTTTGTTTATTAATGTATACCATATTTGTAACTTGTTTGTTTATTTGAAAATTAATAAAAATTTGAATATAAAAAGAATAGAATAGAATAGAATAGAATCTTTATCCTCACTTTAAATCTCCACTAATCAGCATACATTCAAATAAAATTTTGTAGCATTCAGCTATCAAAAAATACCATTATGCATATACCCGCATACACATACACATATGACACAGAGAAACATCACATCTAGTTCAAATGTGTACATATACATGGCAAAAAAAAAAAAAAAAGAATCCTGCGAATTTACAAGGTGGAGGGCATAACAAAGCTGTTACAGAATCTAGTAGTCCTGCTAGAAATACTTTGAAACCTCCTCCCAGAGGGGAGCAACAGAAACAGATTGTGAAGTGGATGTGGGGGGGGGGGTCTCTAACAAGGCTAAGCACAGAGCACTTATAAGCAGGATCCTGAATAACGGGAAGCGAGCTTCCTATAATCTCAGCTGCCCTTACCACTCTCTGTATGGACCTTCTATCTGAGGCTCTGCTACCACCAAACCAAACAGTGATGCAGTTTGTTAAAACGCTCTCAATCGCGCCTCTGTAAAAAGTTGTCAGGACAGAAGGAGAAAGATGTGCTCTCCTCATCCGACTCAGGAAATACAGACACTGGTTTGCACGCTTCACTAAAGATAATGTATGAAGAGACCAAGTCAGATTGTTAGTTATCTGCACCCCCAGATACTTAATACAATTGACCACCTCCACAGCTGCAGCCTTAATACAAAGTGGAGTACGACTATGCCAGCTCTTTCTAAAATCAACAATGATCTCCTTCGTTTTATTAACATTCAAAACCAGGTTATTTTTATTGCACCAGTCCATTAAAACCTTCACCTCCAGTTTAATATCAGCATTTAATTTGTTAGAAAAAAAAAATCATGCAGAATTCAAATGCCTCTTCCTCCCTCCCCCCCTTAAGAAATTCCCTTATTAAGCAAATTCTAATCCAATAGGATGTACCATATCTTTACAGGGTGAAAGTGATGCTAATGTCTCACCCAGCGTAATAACCTGGCTGCTTGAGAGGGAAATCATTTTCTACTGATCTTTTGTTTGCTTGCTTCTCTTTGCTTCCAGCAGCTTTGTGGCAACTTATTGCCTCTTTGGGTGCTGAAGCCTGACAGACTTAAAAGTGTGATACATTGTGCTGTTTAGTAAGAATGGCTTTCTTTGCAGTGTGAGGTGAAGTTTGCTCCAAAGAGATTGCGCTCAGAGAACAGGCCCGGTGATGAAGACGAAGGAGAAGACGACTCGGATTCAGATGATGAATTGTCTGCAAAGGCCCGCTATTTTGGTTACCTTAAACAAGGACTTTATTTTGTAACCGAAATGGAGCGTTTTGCTCCTCCAAGGAAGCGTCCTCGCACAATTATAAAGAATTACCGACTTGTGAATCTGAGATCCACAACCCCTGAGGAATTATACCAAAGGAAGGTAAGCCCTTCTCCAAGTAAGAGTGATTTTAAAAATATATATCCTTAAAATAGTGTAGGACTTGAAATTATTTGTACATTTTAGATGGTTAAGTTTTGAGTTTATTTGTTTACTTCTATCCCGCCTTTGTTATTTTTACAAATAACTCAAGGTGGTCAACATATCCAAACACACCTTCCTCCTCCTAATTCCCCCACAACCCTTTGAGGTGAGTTGGGCTCAGAGAATGTGATTGGCCCAAGGTCACCCGATTGACTTTCATGCCCAAGGCTGGACTAGAACTCACAATTTCCTGGTTTCTAGCCAGGTGCAATTTACCAGTAGACCATACTGTCACTGTTTTCATTAGATTTTTGTTAGGCCAATTTTGTTAGATTTGGATTCTAGGTAATGTGTTAGGATAGGAACTGTGGAGAAGTCTATTCATTTGTTTTCACATTTCACATTCCTTCTTAGGAGAAGACTGGTGGAAGTGGGTTTTTTCCATTGTTTTCTTCCACTTAATAAATGCCTTTCAGCACAAAATGTCTGCCATGAGATTTCTTTTCCTTGCTTAGCATTTAAAATTTGCAGTACCTTAGGAAAAATTCTCACTCTGGTGGCATTGCGGTTGTCATGTGACTGGTGTATAAAATTGAATGTCAGGGGCACCTAGTATTATGTAATGTTTGCAAATTCCTTGTATTGACTGTGTTAACCGAATTACAAACTTAGATGTCTTTCACCCTTAGTGTAAGACTGCTAGGTATTCAGCACGAATAGAAAAGTTCTCCGGTTGTCCACTTTCACACTACACATTGACCAATTGCTTTTGGCTCAGAACTATCTCAGAGAGGATTATATGTGACTAGTACGTGTGTTTACTGAGTCTCGGAATAAAAATAAGTGTTAAATGTTAAAATAATAAAATGTTTTGCATCAGAGAAGCTGACTCTTGCAATGGAGCCCAGGTGAACTGCTTTGATTTCTATATGTTTGTTTTTTTTAGATTGATAATGAAGAATATGGGGAAGCTTTGTCCCTAGCTCAGACATATGAACTTGATTCTGACCTTGTTTATCAGAGGCAATGGAGGAAATCTGCTGTTAGTGTGGCTTCTATTCAAGATTATTTGGTAGGTTTTATTATGGAAAAACAGTATGTATATCGATCTTTCCAGAGGCTGTATCTACATAGAGCAGGGGTAGGCAACCTTGGCTCTTTTATGACTCATGGACTTCAACTCCCAGAATTCCTGAACCAGCCATGCTGGCTCAGAAATTCTGGGAGTTGAAATCCACAAGTCATAAAAAAGCCAAGGTTGCCTACCCCTGATATAGAACTTTGCAAATAAATTTAATAATAATAATAATAATAATAATAATAATAATAATAATAATAATAATAATAATAATAGTAAAGTTGGAAGGGACCTTGAAGGTCATCTAGTCCAACCCCCTGTAAGTAAGTAAGTAAGTAAGTTACGGGTAGTCCTCAATTTACAACAGTTCATTTAGTGACTGTTGACAGTTACAACGGCACTGGAAAAAAGTGATGTATGACCGTTTTTCACTCTTACCACTGTTGCAGCATTCCCATGGCAGGTGATCATAATTCAGACAGTTGGCAACTGACTCATATTTATGACGGTTGCAGTGTCCCCGGGTCACATGATCCCCTTTTCTGATCTTCTCACAAGCAAAGTCAATGGGGAAAGCCTGCTTCACTTAACAGCAGTTTTTACTAACAACTGCACTGATTCACTTAACAACAGTGGCAAGAAAGGTCGTAAAATGAGGCAAAATTAAATTGACAAATGTCTTGCTTAACAACAGAAATTTTGGATTGTGGTTATAAGTCGAGGACTAACCGTAAGTAGGGTTACCTCCCTTTTCACTCTTATTGTATACCCCAAAAGGTATTCCTAAGGATTAAAGAGATTTTCTGCAGTGTTATAAGGAGGAGTTATAGTGAAAAATTAAATGTGTTTAACCGAGCTATCTTGCACAAACAGAAGGGCCTTTGTGCTTGATGAAGATATATTTTGATCACAATCTTTGGCAATATATTAGAGATTGTTATTATTTTTTTGGGCCAAGCAGATCAATATTCTCTGTCACGTGTCCAAAAGTAGAACTGAACCCTGAGTCTATCTGGATCAGTTAATGAAGAATCCTAAAGCCTGCTTATGGATTGAATGTAGCCTACTGGCTTTAATTTCCAATTCATGTGTTAGATGGGAATAGTATTTTGTGAAACATTTATGATAAAGTGCTTTTCCATGCTGAAAAGATATAAGATTCTTGCCTGAAATATTGAAGAGAATATTTGTTGGAGAGGCTGCACAGATGATACAGTCCTGGATGGATACATGGATTAACTTGATATAGTGAAGCATTCAAAACTTCACTTCCTTACTTTATTATCAGAATGTTCTAAAAAAAAAAAAGTCAATGTATTTTTTTCCCCTGTTATTTTTTTGTGCGGCAGAGCAAAATTAAGAAGCGTTCTTGGGTACTTCATGAATGCCTGGAAAGAGTTCCTGAAAATGTGGATGCCGCTAAAGAATTGCTGCAGTATGGTTTAAAGGGGACAGACTTGGAGGCTCTTATAGCTACAGGGAGAAGAGAAGACGGTGGCAGGTTTGTTGGAATGGTTTATTGATTCCGCTGTCTTCTTTTGCGGTCTGTATTAAGAGAATCTCATAGTCCAGTGATGGCGAACCTTTTAGAGACCGAGTGCCCAAACTGCAACCCAAAACCCACTTATGCATCATCGAGTGCCGGGTGGGTGTGGCCCATTGGCTGGGTGTAGCCAATTGTGGGCATGGCCCATTGGCTGGGCGTGGCTGCGGTGGTAACGGCAGACTGGGTGGGACTAAAAAGTTCAATCAATTCCAACTTTGCAAGATCTTTTTTTTCCCGCGAGAAGTTGAAATTGACTGATTGAACCTTTTTTTTTTTTTTTTGCACATGGCGGCGTAGGCCTAAAGGTTTTATAAAACCCAGCTGGAGGCCTAGGACTGGGGCAACGGCGCGCGTGCCCACAGAGAGGGCTCTGAGTGCCGCCTCTGGCACCCGTGCCATAGGTTCGCCACCACTGTCATAGCCCATGCTTAAAAAATAATTTGTGATGGATGCATAACCTTCTCTGGTTCCTTTTGAATACCACAATCTTAACAGAAAAATGGAATGCATGAACCTGGCTCCTTGCAAAACAATTTTCAAAAGAATAAAATTTGATTGGAAGATGAATTAGACCCATGCAAGAAAACTTTTTTAAAAAAATATATTTTATTGATTTTTAACATACACCTTAATATTTGGTAAACAGCGTGTTGTCTGGGTTAGTGTTTAAAAAACAATCAACAATAATTAATTTCTATCATTCTATAGTCCACGTAATAGCTTTACTTGATTTCCTCTTCTTCCAATAATATTGTCTTTTGCCAGCCTTAAATTAATACGGTTCTCATTTCAATAAATGGCAATTGAATATAGAAAACTTTTATTCACAATAGCAATAATGCCCTTGGAATCTTTCATGCTTGTAATCCTCTTTCCTAGTATCTTGGTATAAGTTTGACTCTGTTCTGCTAAGTAGGAAGCAGGTACTCAAATGTACTCATGACTTTAGAGAAGCTATTTATTTATTTATGCGTATCCCACCTTAAACCCTGGCTGTGCCAGCTAGCATGGGTTCCTGAAGAAGCAGCTGTTGGCTGGAGGTGGCTGGTTAATTTTTGTAATCTTGTAATCTTAGTCCGTGTTTATACTTAATAATCGTGGAATATTTGTTTTATCTTCATGTAAGCCACTCAGAGTTGCCTGAATCATGAGGTGAGTGGCAAATAAATTAAATTATTTTTACAAATAAGGTGGTGAACATATCCAATACACCTTCCTCCTCCTATTTTTCCCACAACAACAAATCTGTGAAGTGGTTGGGCTGAGAGAGAGTGACCAGCCTAAAGTCACCCAGCTGACTTTCATGGATAAGGCGAAACCTGAACTCAGGATCTCCCATTTTCTAGCCTGGTGCCTCAATTACTACATCAAACTTCATGAGCACACTGTTTTCTGTTTGAAAGTGCCATAAGTATGATGCCTTTTCCACTTGTAGTCCCTGGACTATGAGTCAGTTCATAAATTCCACTTGGGACAGTTTTATTCATCAAATGATCTAAAAATGGTGTAAATAAAACACATTATGTTTTGCTGCAAATGACAGTCCTGTCACTTCAGCTCCAATTGTTATACATTTGTTGACAACATTTTCACAAAATGCAAAGTAAAGTTTTTAGCCAGTCTATTGTTTTTCAAGGAACCATATTGCTGTCTGCAGTTTTATAAGCACTTGTTTTAAATTTGATTTTACATCTAAGTATATCTGGACATTTTAAAAACATAGCCTTAGTAAGTGATACACACCCAAGTCTACTTTATTGAAATAAAAAAGTACAAATAGCAATATTTTTAATAAAGTTTTCACTGATACTTTATTGTATCAGCATAAAGCCATTATATTGAAATATTTATGTTGTTTCATTTAATAGATAACAGCAAAAAATTTCATCTGCTGAAAAGGACAAAAACACTTCAATTTTTTTTTAAAAAATATATTGTAATCTAAAAGTTCAAAAGCGGTAAATTGAACAAAAATTTGACTATTGATTAAATAATCAGTTTTTTATTCTTTCATTATTGTTATTCCCCCAGATTTATCTTACCAGGTGACGTAGACATTGATGAACTATTTTATGAAGAATTTTTAACACCAGAGGAAGAAGCAGAGTATAGAAAGGAGCAGGAAGCCATAAAGCGTCAAGAACTTCTAAAATCAGTAAACTTCTCAAAGTAAATGAATTTACTAAGTTCAGTCTCTTCTTGCTTTTTGTAATGTTCAAATGCATGCTTATGAAGAGTTAAATACATTCTGATTCCAGTTGGAGTAATAAATAATGTATATAACCAAACAGTATTCTTTGAATAGTCCAATTTATTGAATTTCCTATTGAGGCTTCAAATGTGGAAACAGTTACACAAATCAAACACCTAATAATTTTTAGTTGTCTAATGCACAATTGATTGCTTTAAAATAGCCTTTCTCTACTGGAGATTCTCAAGTTGTGTTATACTTCAACTGCCTGAGTTCTTATCCAGCATGTGAATGGTTCCTCTAGAGCAGGGGTGTCAAACTTGCCATGTCACGTGACGTATCGTGACTTTTTCCCCCTTGCCGGAGCTAGGGTGGGTGCGGCTTCTGCATGACGCATCCGGCCCATGGGCCGGCAGTTTGACACCCCTGCTCTAGAGTATTCATTCAGATGAGATCTGAGTGTATATAATGCTTACCTACCTGCAATGTAGGTAAATTTCTTCAAAAGAAAAAAAAATATTTAGATGCAAATCCTAAATTATGCATGGCACTTTGGATAAGGGCCATCACTATGTAATATAAGACATTTAGTGGGATTCCAGCTGCATCATTTGGTACATCCAGGTGATCAAATAATGCAGCTAGAAATATTTAAAGCTAGATTGAAATTACTTTTTAAAAGATATATTTCTTGCTTAAAACTGGATGTCAATATGTATGATTTTATTTGGTTTATTTTTTTTCTTACCAGTCTTTGAAAACATATAAAACTCTCTCCACCATTTATTAAAAAAACAGATTAACTCTGGAACAGAAGGAATTATGTCGCTGCAGGTTGAAACTGCTAGCCTTCTTGGATCGGCTTGCAACATATGAGGTACATCAGATTTAAACTGTGTGTTGCATTGGTTGACCTGCACCTCATTATACAGGCAGTCCTCAATTACAACAGTTCATTTAGTGACCATTCAAAATTACAGTGGTACTGAAAAAAATGACTTATGACTGTTTTGCACACTTACGACCATTGCAGCATCCCCGTGGTCACATGATCAAAATTTAGATGTTTGGCAATTGACTCATATTTATGACAGCTGCAGTGTTCTGGGGTCATGTCATTTTTGCGACCTTCTGACAAGCAAAGTCACTGTGGAAGCCAGGTTCACTTAACAACCATGTCACTACTAACCGTATGATGATTCACTTAACAACTGTGGCAAGAAAGGTCATAAAATGGGGCAAAATTTCTGTTGCTAAGTTGTCTCGCTTAGCAACAGACATTTTGGGCTCAGTTATAGTTGTAAATCGAGGACTACCTGTACAAAGGTACAAACGGTTCATCTGACCTTTTTTATATTTCCAATCTGTTATTTGGATTTTAGTTATCACCAATAATGAACATCAAGACTGTATTTCAACAACAGTTTTACATTAGGAATGCTATATGGATGCTAAAATTTGCATTTTAACAGATTTCTTCTTTTTATCGGCTTCTTTCTCCAACAAATCAGATTTTTTAAGTTCAAGTATTTGCAATTTGTTTGTGCTTTTAATATAATTTTGTAAAAAAAAAAGCTGGAATGAAAATATACAAAGCTGTCACCTCTCTGTAATGCACTCAAAACAGGAATGTCACATCACTTAAATCACATGTAGACTAAGAACTAATATCTTTACTTAAATAATGCTTTTTTTTTCCCTTTAGGAAATCCTTGGAGGACCACATGCTGCTGAGCAAAATTATGATGCAGAATTTTTCAGGAAGTTCCGCAATCAAAATATTGTGCTTTCTGCAAGAACATATGCTCGGGTACACCCTCCCTTAACTTGTACTAAGAAGGTTTTCCTATAGATTAGAAGTGTTTTAATTGGTATTTAATGGCACCAGCATAAAATGCAGCACAGCGGTTCTCAGGTCTATTTGGAAGTAAACCATGTTGAGTGCTAGCAGCTTATTCTCAAGCAAAGTATGGTTGTACAGTACCTGTGGAGTCAGACTGAAATACGATTTCTATTTGGCACACAGTAATTGATGTGTTATCTTCATTTGATATGGGATAGAGAGTAAAGGATTATTTTGTTCCTTTCTCCCCATGGCTTTATCCCATACTATGGAGGAAACTGTCCCTCAGTCACTTTCTGTTGGGAGATAATATGTGAGGTCTCTTTTTAGTGATAATAGACTTCCCCTTCTGGGGGGGGGGGACACTGTTTTTTCTATCTAAATATTAATGACATGCTGCTTGCTGATGAAAAGAATACTGACAGATTACTCTTGGCTTATTGATCATAATCAATGGATTCTTAACATGCAGTATGATACTTACCTGAAAGGAAGACATCTCCCACTAAGGACAAATAGATCCCCCCCCCCAACAAGAATACAGACAAGGAAACCTTGCAGTACCCATCTTTTATGCTAGTATTGATATCTCTGGGCTGTTTGTTTGGTCTCCGAGCTTGGCGATTTGTCTGCAAACGTTACGTCTCCATTCGGGGGGACATCTTCAGTGCGCTTTGAATAACTCTGTCTGAAACCTACTCTGAAACAACTCCTAAGTAAATGTTTGTGTGTGACAAATGAATATGTTAATGTGTATTTGTGTATGCACATATACCCACCAGAAGCCACATTTCAAAAAAGGCAGAATCTGGTGTGTGTGTGTGTGTGTGTGCAGGTCTTGGCGTATTCGGGTCTTTTCCCATGTAAGATTGAGAGTATCTTGGCAACGTTTCGACGAGGTCCCACTCGTCATCTTCAGGCTGGGGTCTTCGGCTTCGTGCTTGTGCGAGCAAAGTATGATCGGAGTTGCCGTCTTGGTGGGGGTGTGTGGAGTGCTGGCTTAGTTGCTGTAGGTGGGTTGGTTGGCTGTGTGGGAGTTATTGTTTGTGGATTGTTTGGCTGTTTGCATTGTAGGACTCATCAACTCCACGACCGACACACGGGTAATCAGAAAACACAATATTGCTGGACCCATTACCCAACACACTAATGTAGGACTCTAGATCACATCACTATAGGACTCAAAACACAACGTTGTAGGACCCACCAACCGACACAACATTGTAGGACTCGAAATCGTAACATTGGAGGACTCAACTGTGATACACACACACACACACATACACACACACACACACACACACACTAAATGAATTTCGTACTACCAGTTGAAGTGCTTGTAAAAAGCCTACTCTGTTAGTAAAATTAATTTCATTTCATATTAGTTCTTACCCATGTTTTGTGTCATATATACGTCACTTTCACACATGGAAACACATAAATCCCTTCCCTTTTTCCAGGAGGACGGGGGGGGGGGGGTGAGGAAAACAGGAAAAAGAACAGAATGAAAATCGGATCAGAAGAAGCTGGAAAAAAAACTATTTAACTATAGGGAAACTATCGGATAATTATTTAACTGTAACAAAAAGGGTAAACATTTACTGGGTAAATAGCCATTGCCAAGCACCAGTTAATTCTCAAGACTACTCCTGCATCTCAGCAGTATTTTCTACAGTCATTTGCCTTCGTGCCATTGTTTCTTAGTTTTCAACTATCTTTTATTCTCAGAAAATGTGGAACAGCGCCCTTAATCCCAATTTACAAATAATTCAAAAAACAAATTCCTCCTGTAAATAAATACTTCTAGAGATTGACTTATATTTGAAAATTACATGACTTCCCATTAATTTTGTGTTCAGTTTTTTTAAAGCAGAATGTATAATTTTTCCTGAATATTAAAACAGAACTCTTTGTCTAGGAAAGTAACGTAAGAGGCTTGGAGATTTTATTTACCTATCATGGATCAGTTCTGCTTCCATATCGGCTGCCAGTTCTCTCCAATTTTCCTGAAACTACCTCCCCACATGAATATTCTTTTTTGCTGCCTGAAGCTTGGTGAGTGTATACTTGCTCTCTATACATCAATGGAAAATTATACATTTCACTTTTGAAACTCAGGGGTTTCAGTTTAATAAAATGAACAGAATTCCTGAGCAATAAGTTAATTTAAAATATAAGGGGCATGTGCTGCTTAGGAGAGATCCCTAACACATACATTTCTAGCAAAACTTTGCTCGGTTTGTTGCTTTTTTTCAACAATTAATTAGTGTCTAATGTAGGTACAATGCAAGTTTCCTCTTTGCTATACTTGAAAGGTCAGATGTGTACCTTAAGGATGCCCCTTTTTCAGAAGTGCATTTTTTCCTCCTCCCACTTTAATAGTCATTGATCATCATCAGCATTCTCACTACTAGTTATAAAATAGTTATTGAATTATGTCATCAAAAGTCTGTAAAAAAGAACAAAATAAGAAAGGGACATAGGAAGCCATCTGGTAAGAGGGTAACGATTGCTCTTTCTTGGCTAGAATTGTTCAGTGTTTTTCATAAACTTGCCTATTGCCTATTGAATGTAATTTCCAATGGGTCTTTATATGATTTGGAAGAATTAAATTTCTATGGGAATCTGAAGAAAGATGCAGCAGTTTTAAGGAGTTGAATAATTAATGTCCTTATAATTAATCATAAGGACTTATTCAGACAGTGTCCATGATCAACACTGAAGGCAGCAACAACTTTATTCAGACTTTTGTAGAAGCCTGAAAAAGGAGTGTGGCTGCTTTCATGAACAACTGTGTGCTCACATGAAGCCTGGTTCTTCAGAATCATTTTTAAAACCCTAATTTCTAGAATATTTGTTTCTGTGAGCAAATGATTGGCATGTGATGATTACCCACTGTAAAGATATTTCCAATCTAGTTGATAGCACGGCTTGCAATTAAGTAGCCCAGTTAAGGCAAATTAGTTGTAAATTAAATAGTGTTTCCATTTCACTCATTTCACTGCTATGCCATGAATGCTCTAGTCTGCCAATTTCCTTGCAGTCTTTTTAGAACTCAATGAAAATATTTTGCCCAACTTTTTTTCAAAAATTAAACATTTTAGATGTGTCCTTCGCACATGTTAAGTCTTAGTGATATTGTTTCCTGATTATTTAGAAGTGGGATGACGTGTCATCTCCAAGAAACCAAATGCTATAGTGGACTTTGATGTTTTTTAGGGTTAAACCAGATTAATGTTAAATAAATGATAAAGTTCTTGGTCAATCTGTCTTTTGAACCTGTCAGTTTGGAATCAAGTGTTGCAAGAAATAGTACTACACATGTCTACCCAGAATCCTACTGAGAAGGTGAAAGGAGTGCACTGAGCTATAATTTTGATGGTAGACTATAATAAATTGCGTATTATTTATAGAAATTTACTTTGAAGCATCTTGAGAAAGGCAAGTAAATCTTAACTGGACAAATGTCAAAGCTCTCTGCATTAATACAAAATATTATGTCTGAAGTATAAATTTGTTGAAAATGTAGAGGTTTTTGTTTGTTTTTTAGTGAACTATTATTGCCAGGGGAGAGGAGGAAATTGTCCATTACTTGAGTGTTGTTGCTAATATATATAATGGTCCAAGAGCAGACATCCCATAATGTATTCAGTTTTACCTTTGTTCAGTAAGCAGGCCCTTTTGCCCATACATTTAGTCTGTTCCTTTCTGAATTTAGGATAATTGTGGAGTGGAGCTACCATATTCCATTTTTACAATGATTAATGAAACATAAGAATTAATTAGCAGGACACCTTTGTTCCCCGAATTCCCTTAAAACAGCCTTAAAGAACTTATTCCCCTTCAAAAAAATCCCCATGTATCAGACAATTTTTTAAAAAAGGAGGGGGGAATAAGCTTTGTGATGTTTTTACCAAGTTGCCTTTGACTATAAGATATCCATTTTCCCTTCAAAGGAATGTGCTAAGAAATCAGGAGATTCCTAAGCTTGGTTTGCTTTTATGCCTCAGTCAGGAAACTATAGTTGTTCTTTTTACAGCAAAGTCAATCATATTAAACCATGATTTGAATTTATTCCATATTGCTTTGCTTCCTTACAATAATCACAATAGCTTTTCAGTATGGACAAAATTGTAAATATTGTTTAATGGCAGGCTTCTCTTTTTATTGTGTTTGTACAAAAGAGATTATACATGGCCTAATGGACTATCCATGGGTATTGGTTGGAAACATGCAGAAGAGGCCTTCATCCTGCAATGTATAGACAGTGGATAGGATGATGATGATGATGATGATGATGATGATGATGGAGGAGGAGGAGGAAGAAGAAGAAGAAGAGGAAGAAGAAGAAAAGAAGAAGAAGAAAGAAGAAGAAGAAGAAGAAGAAGAAGAAGAAGAAGAAGAAGAAGAAGAAGAAGAAGAAGAAGAAGAAGAAGAAGAAGAAGAAGAAGAAGAAGAAGAAGAAGAAGAAGAAGAAGAAGAAGAAGAAGAAGAAGAAGAAGAAGAAGAAGAAGAAGAAGAAATGGGCTAAAGGCTTATTCATATCTCATCTTATTAAAATAAAGTATGTGTTTGCAGTTTGGGATTACCTATCATTTTCTTTACTGTTCACACATACTCTTTATTGAAGAATACCCTTCAACTATTTGAAGTCTATTGATGAATTCCCTTCAACTGTTTGAAGTCTATTGTTATCTAAGTGTATGCCTCGTTCAGTAATCAAACCATGAGAAGCTGCTTTGTCCCATGTTGGATTACTGATTCATCCACTTCAGTATGCTTTATAATACTAGCCATTGGCTCCTCTGGGTTTTACATAGTGGTCTTTCCCAGTATTATCTGGGGAAGAGCTTGGTGTCTTTCTCCTTACTGTATCACTGACTACATTTTTGGTGTTTGTAGAAGAATAGATTGCTGTATGCATCATCTTAAGGTTGGCCAATCTGGTATTTATTTATCCTTATCTGGAAGTAATGTGATGGTGCAATACTTGTTGACTCCTTTCTCTAAAAAGAATAGTGGGTGTTAGGGCAGCTTACCGGAAAGAGCTTATTTTTGTGCAGACAGTTCCTAATGAAATATTAAAATAAAAAATCTAGTAAACTTGCAAGATCTGAAACAAGCATATTTGTGAGAACTAGCAGTAATGAAGAAAAGTCATTTTTGAGTGTGTTCTGGGTTGTTACATTCAACAGTTTGCGATGTTTAATTGCTTTACTCATTGAGTTGGCTCCATTTAAAAGAAAGCAGCCAGAGATCTTTTTGCTGGGTATCTTAAACAGGAAATATAGTAAAGAAATACGGTATTTAATTCTACATATAATAACAGCAGCTAGAATAACATATGCACAGTTCTGGAAAAATGAGAATATGCCATCAGAGGAAGAAGTGATAAAGAAAATCCTGGACTGTGCCGAGATGGACAAATTAACAAAAGAGATAAAAGAAANTAGAAATAAGAGGGAATAATTGTGGAAAAGTTAATATATAATATAATATATGTATATAATGTATATAATAATATATATGTATATAATAATGTATGAAGGAAGAAAAATGTAAACAAGAAATAATGGGGCAATAAGGATAAATACTTTAAAAAAGAATAAGGGGGAAAATGTAAAAAAATAGAAGAATACTGGCACGAAGATGATGTTAAAATATATATTGTGTATATATGTGTATTATGTTTTGTTTTGTTTTGTTTGTCGGTTTAAATAATAAAAAATAAATAAATAAAAATAAATAAAAATAAAAGAAAGCAGCTTTTGTTCAGATAGGGCCTTAAAAGAATCAATACATCTGAAGCTGGCATGATGTATTTACCTAATTTTAGATACAATATGTTGCAATTTTTGGTGCCTCTCATAATTAAAAATAAAAGCTGCTTTTCTACTTTTTTCTTTCAATTCTTAAAAAAAAGATAAAAGAAATGGCATTTGCTACTCTAAATTACAGGATTTTTTTATAGTACCTAAATGATATTATGATTTTTAATGTGTTGAAATATTGTAAAATGTTAGACATTTTAAAAACAGAATCTCTCTCTATGCACATACACACATATACACACACACAGAGAGAGAGAGACACACACACACAAGATGACTTAACTTTTTTCTTAGCAAAATGAAGAGCCTCTTAGACAACCTAATCAAATCTTCATTTTATATAGTTCATTTCTCAGTTAAAGCACTTGGCTGTTTCGGGGGTGATAATGTTGCTGCTCTTTGGTCTTTAGTGTACCATGTTAAAGGAAGCTCTTTCAAGTTTTAGTGCAGTGTGAAAATGCTTCTTCTCATGCTTAAAATAATAGTTCTGCATTTAGATGTGACAAGACTTTTTTCCCATTATTCCCCTTCTCTTGAAGTCCTCTCTATCCCAGAAAATACTGTTATGAAGATACAGGTGAGAGACGGAGACTCATAGACTAAATGCAGGGGAAGGGATAAATATAGCAGATCTTGGTTTGGGGACCATGTGCTTTTGTTAACTTGGGGTATTGTCCAATTCCAGAAGCTGTCTGTAGAAATGAACCCACTGTTGTTTGTCAGAAAATTAGATTTCAAACTGAGCCACCCAGAGTCACTATATATGAGATGGATGGCACAGAAACTTAATAAATGTATAAGTATTCTCGACTTAGGACTGGTTCCTCAATGACAGTTTGAAGTTACAACAGACTTCAAAAAAGCTACTTATTATTGATCTTTGAAATCACGTGATCACATTTTGGGCTTTTGACAACTGGCTTGCATTTATGACCAGTTGCAGTGTGCTATAAGTTGAGGATGAACTGTAGAAGAGAGCTCTGCAGTTCACCCAAAAGCCTGTGGAGGGCCATGTGTGACTCATGGGTTGTCTACATCAGGGCTTTTCAACCAGTGGTACAGGTACCACCTGTGGTACATTGGCACCTGGCAGGTGGTACGCGACCATCCTAGAAAAGTGGTAGCAGGGGAGGGGAATGAGCTGAACCGGTGGCAGCACCGCACAAGCCTGAGCGAGAGATGGCTGGAGCTGCAGGGCTGTCAGGGCTCAGCGGAAGCGCCAGGATCAGCACTTCTTCGGGGCTGTCAGGGCTCAGTGGAAGCGCCAGGATCAGCGCCAGGCTCCAACTGGAGCTCGGCGCTGATCCTGGCGCTTCCGCTGAGCCCAGAAGAAGCACTAATCAACTGGAATGTTGCAGCATCTCCAGGGTCTTGTGATTTACATTCAGATGCTTGGCAACTGATTCATATTTATGACAGTCACAGTGTACCAGGGTCATGTGAAGTGACCAAAACCTGCTGTAACCACCCAGCAGATGGGGGGAATAAAAACCAAACACACCCCACCCCACCCCCACTGCTAATCCTCAACAGAAATGCTCACAACAATGAAAACCTCGGACAGGAGGAAGAGCGCTGCCGGGTGGGCAGGCAGGTGTCTTGCTTGGCTGTGCCTTGGGGGCACTTTTTTCAGTGCCATTGTAACTTCAAACCGTCACTAAGCGAACTGTTGTAAGTCGAGGACTACCTGTATTTTATCACTTTTTTCCTTTTTTTTTTTTTGGCCATCAAATTTTTGACACCTTGCTAGGTGACTGGTGGTACTCAAATGTTGCCATATCCTAAAAGTGGTACAATGGGTGAAAAGGTTGAAAAGCCCTGGTCTACATTAGTTGCCACTAATTCCTTTCTGCAGTGTAGAAAAGACAGTATTCTTATAATACTGGAAATAGTACTAAAAAGAGGATGGACAGAGAGGATAGTAATAAAATCTATCCAAATTTTCGTTCATGCTTTTTTAGTCTAGTGAAAGGAGTAATGATTTTTTCAGAAACTACCGTTTCCTAATAAACTTTCTTTAGAAATTTGGAGAATTTTCAGAAAATCCTAGGAGATAATAGAGTGTGGCTAATTTTCTGTTCCCTTAATATAAGTCTCTGATGAAAAAGGCTTCTGATGGTAGAAACCAATTGGTGTACAACTCTTCATTTCAAAACACAAATCAGTGCTCATAAATGTGAGAGTGAGAAGACAGGGAAAAAATGGTCTGATAGGATGAGGTATTAATATTTTGGGGTAAAATGTCTTTGCTTCTTAATATCGACAGATTACATATTAGTCTATTTCTCCCTGCCAGTTTTTTTGTTGTTGTATTTTCTTCTATCCTTGTTAGCTTTTAGTCCTAGTTTTCAATTATTTAGTTTTAAGGCAGCATTTTTAATGATATGGTTTCAATAGAAGGCAAAAACAGTGATTTCCCCTCCCCCTTTCAAATCTAGTCTCTTTTTAAAAGTTGTGGTAGTGTTGAAAAACTAATAACACAGTGTATAATGTTTATATACTCAGACCTGAGGGACATTCTTTGTAATTTTAAAAAAATATTAAAACTGATATATTCTGAAGAGTATGGCCATTTGAGTTTAAGAGAACATCTCTAAAAAATCATGTCCTTCCTCAGCAATAGAACTGCATATAGCTTAAGCCTTGTAGTTTTCTGTTTCTGTTTTCAATGCATTAAAAATAATATTGCAATGTTACAGCCAACATATTATGTATACAGAGGAATCTCAGGTAAATGATTCCCTCATCAGCTATAATTTTTCTAAAAAGCCATTTATGGCTGTCATGAAAAGTGGTGAAAGAGAACTACGTTTTTAAAGCAACAGTTAATATGCTCCCTTGTCTGCACTAAATTACTTTCAAATGTTTTTCTTAAGATACGGTACATCTTTTCATATTTGACCTCATCCTGATAACAGCTCCCATGCTGCAGTGTCTTATTAAATTAATTCAGCTAATTATGTAATGAAGGAAGAAGAAAATTAATTGACAGCCAATTGGCACCCTGGGCATTTATTTGAGAGAGCTGAAGACTGTTTTCAGTCAGACTGGTATGCTATTGACCTGTGTGTCTTTCACTTTCAGTATCAGGTCCCTCTATTGATCTTATTGACAAAGAGCCATCAGAATGGATTGTTTGCAAAGTAGTTGTGTTGTTCCAATCTTTGCTGAACTTTTACATTGCATTTATTCAATTGCTTAATGTGAGATGGCTTCTGACAACTTGAAGCTGTTAATTGTACTGTATTTTGTTAGAGGAAAATTTCATACTTTCCAATATTGGGGTGTCTATCCACTATCCACTAAGACAGCAGCTTCCAACCTTTTGGGCACCAGGGACCGATTCCATAGAGAGAGATTTTTTTCGTGGACTGGAGGTGGTGTGGTTTCATGTGCTGCCTGCATCCTGTGAATCGGGCTTCACTTGTTTGTGCGGCCTGGTTTCTGACATTCCATGAACCAGTGTTGGTTCACGGACCGGGGGTTGGGAACCCCAAGATCCGTGGTGGGTTAATGGTTAGCACTGCAGGCTAATTCTGTCAACTGCCAGCAGTTCAATTCTCACCGGCTCAAGGTTGACTCAGCCTTCGATCCCCCCGAGTTCGGTAAAATGAGGACCCAGATTGTTGGGGGCAATATGCTGACTCTGTAAACTGCTTAGAGAGGGCTGTGAAGCACTATGAAGCGGTATATAAGTCTAAGTGCTATTGCTATTTGCAATGCCTATAAAATGTACTTATAATTGGGCTGCTTCCTGCCATTGATAATTGTCAGGTCCTGTGCGAGTCACTGATATTAACTGATTCTAAAAATCAGGCAGCTGCAATAGAAATGGATATTGGAAGCCATGCCTCCCATATTTTTGATTTTCAAATCTGTTCAATATAATGTAGCTATGTGCCTGGCCAAATGAAATGATTGTTGTAGCTTATGATGAAAAAGTCCTTCTGGTAAGATACCCTTTTTAATCTTTTAACTACATTTTGTTTTCTTCTTTTAATAAGAAGAATGCCTTGGGATACTTTGTTTACTTGAAATCCTCTAAAGTATTCAGTGGCTCAGTCCTATAATTAAACAAGTCTTCTTAAATATTTTGTTTGTGTAGTTGCTTTTATATAAATTGTTCCCTGAGAGCACAGTTGCAAAGGGCCCCTTGTGAAAGTTTGCACAGCAGGAATTATTGAAACTAGTAGCAGCTGAATCTTTCAAGTATATCTTTATCTTTATTATGGCCTTATTGCTGGAAGACACAAGATACATCAAATATGTATATCAAATAAACGCAGAGACACACATATCTAAAATCAATAGGTATAATCAAAAGTAAGCATAAATTGCAAAAAAAAAAGTAAACATAGAAAATAAGACAGATAGTAGGGGCAATCACCAAGATTAACAAACATCTGTTGAAAAACCTTGCCAAGAAAACTTCAGGGACTTGTCCAGGCAGTCATGATTGAAGAAAGATAGAAGAAAAAAAAATAAGTAAAAACACAAATTTAAGCAGCCTTGGAGGAAACATTGGAATCCTGATCAGACAGAAGAAACAACGAATAAGGTTCTGACTTAATGCAAAATATTGCTTCAGGATGGGATAAATAAATGTCATTCAATATTTCCTGTAAAGAGAGCAACAGAGGCTCCAGGGTTCCTCAGAACCCTCTATATAAGGAGAAATAGACTAATGTAGAGGGATATGTTTCTGGTGAAAATTGTTTAAAATGTCAGGGTTATTTCATTTAAAGAAATGACATAACATATACCATCTACCATTCCAAAATAACTAGAAAAAATGAATTATGTTGCCTTCAATTGTGCTTGTCAGCAAAAAAATGTTGCAACACACACACATATCTTTTTTGTAGCATCCAAGTCTACTATGAAGGTTTAGATTAGAAGATTTTTCTAAGAAAAAGGGAAGGTGGCAAGGAAAAAAATTGTTGCATAGCCAGAAAAGCAACACATTTTCTGAAGAAGGGGTGATAATCTAATTTAGTTTATTATGTTTCAGGGTGGTTTCTTAAAAAAAAAAAAAAAAAAAGGAGATTGAAGGACATTTTTAAAATTTCATTGTAGAAACTAGCCAGTAAAGTTTGAAGGAAAAAAGAGGAAATTATCTCAAAATTAAGGTAGCGTCTTCAATATGGTACTTTTTGCATTGATTATATTTCTCAGGAATCTTAATCAAATGTTTATTTTATTTGTATTTCACATTTCCAAGTTGCCCAACTCCTTCAAAGAAAAAAATACATGGAAAAACATACATGGAAATAAATCCAATTTAAAGTAATTGGGTTTTATATGTAAGTGAAAAGCATTAGGACTGAGCTGTAAGTGCAGTTCATTTATTAACATAAATTGTATACATATTTTAAAGGTAACTTGGTCTAATCTCAAAAGGAATCTAAAGTAGGATTGACTTATTTAGTAGTTTATAGAAGATTGTATTAACAAATCCCAGGGCGGTTGGCTAAACTATGACAGTAAAAAAATCATCCTAGGAAAAGACAGTGGGAAATCTGTATTTGGCAAGAAAACTGTGGGCTTGTTCATATAGATTCAACCTTTGGCTCAAGGGAGTCTTTATCTTTTACTATATGTGAGTCTAAGTGCAAATGTTTATACGTTATTAGCAACAGAACATACAGAGTATGCATCATGTGTTATGTTTGTTGATTTGGCTCAAAAAGTTTTATTTTTAGCAGAACACACTACTACATCTAAACTAGAAGTCCCCAACCTTTTGGGCACCAGGGACCGGTTATGTGGAGAGAGGTTTTTCCACGGACCAGAGGGGATGTGGTTTTGTGTGCTGCCTGCATACTGTGGATGGGGCTTTTCTTTTTTTTTTCAAGAAATTTTTTTATTATTTTCAACATAAGAAAAAAAGCAATCACAAGTACATCACAATTGGAAACCCCCCCCACCCCCCACCCGGACTTCCCAAACCTAATCCCAGGATACTATTCATCTAAAAGTAACCTTATACTAATATCCCTAGCTCCACAAAATATAATTCTACATAAGTAGGTGAAATATATGTATATATAAAAAAAGAAGAAAATTTTTTTATCTAAAAACCTAACCTATATTCCACCATTCTATGCTTATTTTGAATATAAACAATCCATCTTCTCCATATTGATAAAAATTGTTCATTTGAATGATCC
>NW_015386760.1:795325-847393 GCF_001527695.2 Protobothrops mucrosquamatus
AAAAGTCAATGCAAGATTCCAACATGGCCTCTTCAGGGTGTGAACAACCCCCATCAACCACCACCGGATCCACTTGTTCAACCAGATCTTGAGAAGCAGTCACAACATTCAAGCAAAAATCCTCCTGTTTCTGTGGTAAATCTCGGCATTGTAGAAAATCCTGTTGTTTCTGCATCAGTTGATCGCATCTGCTTTGAAAGAGATAGATTTAGATTTCAAAGTAGATTTCGCACCTTCTTTTGAGAATGGAGAAATAAGCCAGGCTCCGGAGGTTGTATTTCTTTCTCCCCCCTTTTTCCTAGCTGACAGGTTAGGGAGAAGAAAGTTCAGAGAGAGATACAATGCAGGAGCGCGAAGTGTTACATTGCGGCAATAAAGGAAGCTAAGGTGATATGTTACACTGTAGAAATAGGGAAAGGAGGCAGGGAAGCAAAACGGTACATTGTATCAATAGAGGAAGCTAAGGCAATAACCTGCGCTCCATCCCCCCTTCCCTCTAGGAATATGGCAGAACCCAGGGAGAGAAGAGAATGGAATCGGGAGGCAAGAGAAAGATAGGCAGGGGAGTATGCAATATGATAGATATGGGTTCTGACAGTATGTTTCTTATACCTTCTACTTTGTATCCTTTCATCACTCTGTACTTCACTGTGTTCTTCTCCTTCTCCTTCTCCTTCTCCTTCTCCTTCTCCTTCTCCTTCTCCTTCTCCCTCTCCCTCTCCCTCTCCCTCTCCTTCTCCTTCTCCTTCTCCTTCTCCTTCTCCTTCTTCCTCTTCCTCTTCCTCTTCCTCTTCCTCTTCCTCTTCCTCTTCCTCTTTATACTCCCTATCTCCTATCAGCTTGCTCAGGTCCATTAGGCTGCTGCCACCGAGGAGAAGAGTGGTGAGGTTTTGTGCCAGCTGGCCGGCCAGGCAAGGAGTAGGTCAGGGGATGGTGGCTGGCTGGCTGGGGAGGGGGAATCATGGCTGCTTTGGGGGGGATTTGCCAAGCAGGGCAGTGGCATTGGCAGCTCCCCCCACCCGGCCTGTTTCCCCAGCTCAGTTACCGGTAGCAGTTCCCTCAGCGAGCACCCCATGGCCCTTACCATCAAGTTTCCATTTCACAAGCTTTCTGGAGCTGAGGAGAAGTGCAGTTACTGTGCCGCCAGGCGGGTCTGGTGGGCAGCGTTGCCTTCCACTTTTCCTGCTGCGGCATTGGCTGCTGATGTTGCCCTCCTGAGAGGAGGGTGCGATGATTGGTTGGTGGCCATGCCACAAATGGAGATTGATCATTCCCCAAACCCCACCACTGTCAAAGGAGGAGGAGGAACAGGGAGAAGAAAGAGGGAAATTGGCCGAGCCGGCCAGGCACCAAAGCCCCACCGAAAAAAGCGGAGTCTCTTTACGAGCCTGCCTAGCCCACATCAGCCTTGCTCTCCACAGTGTGCTGCAGCTGATCCGAGGCATGGAGAGCACGGCTGATGGATGGGTGCAAAGCAGACGCACACACAGACTCTGTGGTTTTCGGCAGCGCTTCTGATGAGCTGCAGCAACCCTAACCCCATCGCTGTCAAAGGAAAAAAGCGGAGTCTGTGTGTACTCCTGCCTTGCCCGTATCAGCCAGGCTCTCTATGGCATGCTGCAGCTGATCAGAAGCGCTTTTTCCGGCGGGGCTTCAATCTCTATTTGTGGCATGGCCGTCAACCAATCACCATGTCCTCTCAGGAGGGCAACACTAGCAGCCAATGCCGCAGCAGGAAAAGCGGAAGGCAACACCTGGTGGCTCAGTAACTGCACTTCTCCTCAGCTCCAGGAAACTAGTGCAATGGAAACTTGACGGTGAGGGCCGCTGAGGGAGCTGCTACCGGTAACAGAGCCGGGGAAATGGGCTGGGTGGGGGGAGCCACCAATGCTGCTGCTTGGCAGATCCCCCCCCCAAGCAGCCATAATTCCCCCTCTGCAGCAGCCACCATCCCCTGACCTTGCCTGGCTGGCCGGCTGGCACAAAACCTCACCACTCTTCTCCTCGGTGGCGGCGGTCCGAGGCACGAGGGAGGAGGGGGAGGATTTTTGATGCCAGGCTCTTTAACTTCTTAAAAGTTTACTTGATGCAGAATGCATATCTTTCTATTTCTGCATCAAGTTGTCTGGTAGCGAAAATCCAATAGCGGGGAAAAATCCCAGTCTCATGCATGGGGAATCTGCACCGCCTGCCTCCCCCTCCCCCCCATGCCTTGGGTCGGCGCTGCCAGCAGCTTGCGCAGGTCCATTAGACTGCCACCACCACCCAGACGCCTGGCCCACCCAGCACAAAGGAGGCAAAATGTCTGGCTAGCAAGCCCCGCATAGAGGTGGTAGAGCAAGCCCACGACCAGCAAGCCAAAGGCTACCCCAAGCGGGGAAAGCTGGATCCCCATTGGTGCCATGCCCCCCCAGTCCCAGCCAGGATTGTGTGCCTCCCCGCCATCTCTGCTGGGCCTAGGCGGCCATGACGCCAATGGGGATCTGGCTTTCCCCGCTCGGGGTGGCCTTTTGCCTGCTGGGCATGGGTGTGCACTTCTATGCGGGGCTGCTAACCAGCTGCTTCACCTCCTTTGTGCTGGGCGGGGTTGCTGCTCTGGGCGGCGGCAGCCTAATGGACTTGTGCAAGCTGCTGGCAGCAGCAGTTGTGCGCGTGCCCACAGAAATGGCTCTGCGTGCCACCTGTGGCACGCGTGCCATAGGTTCACCACCACAGCACTAAGCCAATGGAGGGTAACTTGAAAAGGCTTCAAGAGGCTTTCAATAATAATAGTGTAGAAGTGTCCCAAAAGGGGCAGAACCTATTCTTTTTTACCTCTTTTGAAGCAGTTGGGGAGATTTTAAGGATGGTAATAGAATAGGGATATCTCTGAAGACAAACTACTCTACCGAAATGGGCCAAAAAATGAAAAGAAAAGAAAACATGCCAACGAATTTTTCAGATACCCCAACTGGGCACCTGTTCCTATACTTATTTAAGAAAAGGAAAGAAAGGAAAAAGATGAATCTGAAGTAGAACCATTTTGCTACTAGATTTCCACAACACTATTTTATAGTAATAGGGAACACAAGTGGGGGCTGGTAGACACATATACTCTCTCAAACCACATTATAGCTGAGTATAATCTGTGAACCCTTTCTTGTATTGCCTGCTTTCTCACAACATACACTAACATAGGATGGATAGTTATCATGTAGTGCATATTTCAAAGTTTGGGGAGGTTTTTAGAATAGGAATGTAATAGAAGAATCCTCTGAGTTAGTTAAAAAGATTATTTTATTAGGTTACAGAGAAAGTGAGGAGAAGATGGAGAAGAACAAAGCGCTTCATGGCATAGGACCCGGTTATCTCCGAGACCGCCTTCTGCCGCAGATTCCCTCCCATAGACCGGTACGCTCCCACAGAGTGGGTCTCCTCAGGGTGCCGTCGGCCAAGCAATGTCGGCTGGCGACCCCCAGGGGGAGGGCCTTCTCTGTGGGTGCCCCTGCCCTCTGGAACGAACTACCCCCTGAGATTCNAGTTCTCACCTACATCGTCCATATAGGACGACTCGGGAACTCAACTCCTACCCCGGGCAGCTCACCGATCCCCTTATGCCCAGGGGAAAGGTATCAAGCCGTTTGGCAGCAGATGCTGGCTGTCAAACCGGCTTTTACGCAAAACAGGCGGGAGGCAGCAAACAGCTGCGACCAGCGAAATCGCCTGCCACCGGAAGTCGTCAACATTATATATCCTTCTAATATGTCCTTTAGTATCATCCCTTACTTGTTTCAAAAAATTCCCATTTTCCATAAAAGAAGCAGTTTTTTTATCAATTCGCCATCTCTCTTGAATTTGTCTATACACAAGCCAAGAAAAGTCTGGATACTTCCGTCTCAAAACTTCTATTGATTTGAGGCACCATTCACCACTACCACTCAAATATAACAAATCTTTATAAGATGGTGCCTCCATAACCACAAATCTTGGATGGGGCTTTTCTTGTTTGTGTGGACCGGTTGCTGGCATGCCGCAGCTCAGTACTGGTCCACAGACCGGGGGTTGGGGACCCCTGATCTAAATGGTCTGTTACTGACTTAACTTTCATGAGAAGTGAGTGACAAGCAACTTTAGTGAAAGAGAATTTTGCATGCTCTCTTTGGAGACTTTGTAGCAAACACATTTTTACGACCTGTTTTCCTTGTTACCTTCTGGGAGGAGGCTTCGTGGTATCCGAAGCAGAACATTCAGATTCAGCCAGAGTTTCATTCCATACAGCATTAACCTTGTGAACTCTCAAGCTTCCTCCTTCCATTATATATTCAAGATGGACAATATTTAATATTTATTTGCTACGTATATGTAGGGATGTGGGTCTATACATATGTTGTTCATAGTATGTTTAGGTGTGTGTCATGTATGTGTTTCACTTTGAGAGCAGGCAACTAAATTTCATTTTTGATGTGTGCAATCGTGCCCACAGTATAAAAATGATAATAAAGGTTATCTTATCTTATCTTATCTTATCTTATCTTATCTTATCTTATCTTATCTTTTTTATTCATTATATCTCCCACATTTATTGGTGTATGATAAGCAGTTATCAAAAGTTTTTCTCCTGTGTACTAGTCTTTGGATCCAGGCCATCACATCTGTATGTTATTTTTTATCCCTCTAATGCATTATCTATATAATTTTTTACATAGTATGAAGCTGTACCTGCATGTCTTAATTTTATATGTTGAATGTAAAATAACACATATAAGATTATTTTATTCATAAATGTACAAAAGTTTGTTATAATAGCATTGCTTTCTATTCTATGTTGAAGGCTCAAAAATGCATGGGCTTGCCATTGGTGTGACAATATATCTAGTTTATAGGAACCAACTCAGTATTTACTGCCAAGGAGTTCTTTACCCCAATGATGTCATTAAAAAAAACCCTTACAAAATATCTAATGGAAACAATAAATAAATAGTCACGATGAAAGATGTCCCAGTGTCTGGGAGACTTTTTCTAGCATTCAAATGCCTGAGGTGCATTTAATCTACTCTTTGAAATGCTCCCTAGATGGCATTTTGGAATATTGTACTTAATTTTAGGCAGCATAATTTTCTCTTTACTGGCAGAGTGCTGATATGAATTCCTTGGCTATTTGAAGCTTGAAACCCTCTAGGAGAGGCTATAAAATTATCTCTTTACAGGGTGGAGAAAACATGTTATATATGGTTCATTTTAAAGGACTTCACTTACTTACAGAGAATGAAGAACCTGGCATTTGTTGGCTTATAAATGTAATGGTCAATAATGTGAGTTTACTTTGGCTTGATGGTCCCTTGCCTTGGTTGAAAGATGAACTCTGGAGAATATTACTACAGAAAAAGCTTTTTTCTGCCTTAAACATTTTTGCAATGGCAAAGCATCTGTTATGTCAGACATGTCAAACACAAGGCCCGGGGGCCAGATGCGGCCCGCGAAGTGGTTTCATGTGGCCCGTGAAGCCATCCTAGAAACAGTGAGGGAACGGCCCACTGCCTTGGCCCTGGCCCAGGCAGGCTGGGAGCCAATGTACAATTTTGTGGTGGTCATCTATGCTGAAACACATTCAGTCTTAGCTCCACAAGGCCGTCTAGAAACAGCGAGGAACCAGCCCCTGCTGCATCAGCCCTGCCCCCCTATTGCATGCTGGAGAGGTGTCACCCTTTGTGAGGAATGAAGAAATGGACCATGCCTTGGTGCTTGCCCCGGTCCCACTCCCTTCTGCCAGAGACCCTCAGATCTGTACCACTCTTGCCCAGGCCCCCACAGGCCCCCTTGACGCGAACGATGTAGAGTTGGCCATGCCCACCCAGTAGGCCACACCCACTCCATCCATGCCCACCCAGTAGGCCGCACCCATCCTGGCCACACCCACCCAGCCCCCCGAGGGCAACCGCAATGCTGATGCGGCCCTCAATGAAATTGAGTTTGACACCCCTGTCTTATGTAGATTCAAATACAGGTTTCATTTTTCTTATTTCTTTATACAAAATGTTAGAAGCTTAAGATAATTTAAAGGAGTATTCTACAAAACATTTAAATGTGATATAAGGATGATAAGAAGATAATAACTGCTTGTTACAAATGCATTCAATACCCTTTGTTTAATAGAGTCAAACAAGAATAGCTATGTTTTTTAATGTCTTTAATTAAACTTTATTTTTAAAAGAACCAGGGATGTCATTGTTATAAACAATAGGGCCTCTGCTGTTAAGTACATCTTGGACCCAACTTTTCTGTGTTCTCCCCTCAACCAGCATTGTGGATTCACTAAGCTTACTTAGTACTGGTTCCCTTACTTCTGTTTGCTTGCTTCCCTCTCTCTGTGTTTACATTGCATCCCAATGAAAATCAATGTCTGAAATGTTAATCAAGATTCATTTTCTAAAACTTGGTGGATCACAGTGTATGATTTAGGAAAATGAGGTAAAACACATGCTTGGCATGTCTCATATTATTTAATTGTTAGCAGACTTAATGTCCTTCAATTTTCCTACAATGAGATATCTTAACTTTGAACTACTGAGGTCCTAATATCTACCTTCTTTAAGTTTATAATTCTCATCACATTTTTTTGCAATTGTATGTTTATAAATATGCATTACCATTTTAATTTTAGTACATATGTGTGCTTCAGATACTTTTCCAACATATATTTAATTTTAACAATAACAATAATAGAGTTGGAAGGGACCTAGTCCAACCCCCTGCTCAGGCAGGAAAGCCTATACCATTTTAGACAAATGGTTATCCAGTCCAGTCTTTTCTTAAAAACTTCTAGTGTTGGAGCATTCACAGCTTCTGGAGGCAGGTTGTTCCACTGATTAATTGTTCTAACTGTCAGGAAGTTTCTCCTTAGTTCTAGGTTGCTTCTCCGTTTGATTAGTTTCCATCTGTTGCTTCTTGTCCTGCCTTCAGACACTTTGGAAAATAGCTTGACTCCCTCTTCTTTGTGGCAGCCCCTGAGATATTGGAACACTGCTATCATGTCACCCCTCATCCTTCCCTTCATAAAACTAGACATACCCAATTCCAGCAACCATTCTTTATAATTTTTGAGATGATAGCAATACATATGATTCTTGTATTACATGTTTGATGAGGAAATGTTTCTGGTGTGGTATCCAGCTCCAAAGGTGATGCTTTTAGCTTCCCCAATGATTTACTGTTGAAAGAATCTAAAGGGTTATATGTTTGATGTATATTCATTGCCATGCCTACCTTTGTTAAATTTATCACAATCTTAGAAGAAAGAAAATTTACAAAAACGTTTGTAAATGACATTTAATGCCATAGTGAAACAGATTTGTTTATTCTTGCATATTGTAAATGTTTGTCTTGCTGCTATGTGATTCTAGAGCTCTATATATTAAAGTTTATATATTAAGAATAAATGGAGGCACACCAATTTAAATTTCTAAATTCCAAAAGCTTCATCTGCTCTGTAATAATATTCATAAGGTACTTAACCTTGTTCTTTTAACTTATTCATGTTAACAGTACAATCATCCTCTTCTTTTATATTCAGTCTGTTCCAGGTGAAGCCAAAATAAGTACAAAATAAGTACATCATATTAGCAGAAAGGATTAAAACTCTTTATAAAAGTGCCTGGTTAGGATTAACATAGCAGACAATGTTGTATATTACATTGGGATGGATCAGTTCCAGAAATGAAGGCAACATAAAGTAGGCATAACTTGCTCAAGTTATTATAGTATAATGGGCGTATAATAGGACTGGACATAAGCCAGAGGATTGGCCCTATGTTTCCTTCTCATAGGAGAATATGAATATATTATATATGAATATGAATATTTTATACACGGATAAAATGTAAAATTTTACAGCACATTATGTAAATCTGTCTCCACCCCAATATATTGCCATTGTGCAAAGGAGAAACAAGAATTTTCCTATTTACCTCAACCCTTCATTGCCCTACCAGGTTTGAGACAAATACGTTTTGTAATAGGCCAGGTTTTCAAGCTCTTTTCAAAACCCTAACTTGTGCATGAAGTCTTCAGATATGAAGAAATTTTCTAAGCTAAAGAGGTACATCATCCCAGCATGTAAAGGGCAGAAGGAACAGGTCAAGGGTATTATGGAAGAGGCATGCAGAAGCCCCTAAATTAGAGGTAGGGTATCACAGCTCTTTGTTTAAAAAATGGTTTCATAAAATGTATCCTTGGTACAATGGTGGGTGGTGATTCAGTGCAATAGGAATGCTAAGGAAGGACTCACCCAGTGGCCTGGCACTTCATGAGCGGCCCCTCAATCACATGTGAGGGATGCTGGTGCGGGGAGAGCAGGAGATAGTACTGAAGAGAGGGTACACTTACATATGGTTACCTGGCAATGTTGATTAGTCTTCTCTCTCTCTCAACTAATTGGGTTCCAGAAGAACAGTAGGAAAAATAAAACAACAGAAATGGGCTCTTTATTTTTCCAGGCCACCAATTAAAGATTTTCCCTTTTCCCTTTACATCATAGAGGAGCTGACTTAAGTATCAAATAAATTAAATATCATTAAATCAGTGAAGCAGGAGTCCAAGTACCTGTTTCTTCATTTTTGAGGTCTGTGTTATTTTGAATAGTGGCTGTGGCAAGACCATGACTTAAAAGCTTAGCTATAACTTGTTTGGAACGGATTATCATTCTGCAACAATTTGTCCCTTAAGGTTTCTGTATCATCTTTTCAGAACCAGAAATCAGGAATTTAAATCCCACACTCAGTAGTTACTGTGTATTTGATTGTTACAAATGGTGCCGAGCAACAACTGTGTAATGTACAGAAATGCAGAGAAAGTCTTTGTCTAGACTTAACTTAAAGATAGAGAAGATAATGCATGAAATAATGGCAAAGAACAGTTCTTAAGAAAATGTGCTCACCAACCTTGAAAAGCTTTCTTTTGTAGGCAAGATTTTACTTGACACTAAGCTAGTCCTTACATTTAATGTACTGATTTTTTGAAATGTAAATTAATTAAAGAAAGTTTGGTGGGGAAAATTTAATACCCAGAGGTATTAAAAACAAAGAAAATTCTTGGCTTTCCTTAACCGAGGAAAAAGTTAAATTCTCCCTTGATGCCAGTTTTGATTTAATTATTTTGCCATCCCTACTGATTCCTTTGGCATATTAAAATCTTTGCAGATTAAATGCAAATATCCATTTAAAGCAGGAGTGCACATCTTTAGGCCCTAGGGCCACTTGCTTTCTCAACCAAAGCTTTGTTGCCAAATAATAATTTTTAATCCAGCAGGAGGAAGAGTTTATTAATTATATGGGAAATAACCATTTTGAGTTAATTTCATTTTCTTTTACTTAATTCAGATTTAGTTTTTATTCCAACCTGCCCCACCCTTGCATGCCATTCAGTCCTTGTGTCCCTGATTTAATTGTACTTTTGCCCTTTAAATCCCAAAAGAGAATTCTAATAATAATTCATTGCTTAAGGAAAACTAATCTGCATATTCAGAGACTGCCCTCTTCACAATTCATCTATTTCTGTCATAAACACTAAATTGAAAACAAATTCTACATTTTAGATTTTGTGATAAATACAGAGATAGATAACCAATTGTTCTCAGGCTAGGAAGGAGGTTTTTTTTAATATAAAATATGTATGTTCTTAAAAACTAGGGGTTTTCCTGTTGATTGATCTTAAGTATGATTTATATTTGGCTTAATGAGAGGGAATTGCAAAATGGGCAAAGTCTTCTGTTGGAAACCAGCCTAGATTTGGATAAATACATCTAACTCAGCGGTTCTCAACCTATGGGTTGCGACCCCATTTGGGGTCGATCGACCATTTCACGGGGGTCGCCAAGCAAGACTGTCCGCCATTTTTTTCCCCTTTTCCGGCGGGTGCCTTACCTCCCTTGGGCTGGGCCAGCTGGTGGTCGGCCTGCTCCGTCTCTGCCGCTTGCCAGCTACGCCTCGGCTGGCGCAGGGGGCGGAACCACGCATGCGCGGCGTTCCCGGGCAGGGAAAGTCCTCGACTTACGACCTGTTGGGTAGTCCTCGACTTACGACCGATTTAGTCCTTGACTTACGACCGATTTAGTCCTCGACTTACGACCGGTTTAGTCCTCGACTTACGACCGGTTGGGGGTCGCGGCATTAAAAAGGTTGAGAACCAATGATCTAACTAGTAGAACTTATTAAGAGATCCTTCTCAAATAGTGGCATAAGAATGTAAAAATCTAGTCTTGCCCATCTAGTCTAGCGTTGGTATAACGTAATGCAGGGGTCTTCAAACTTGGCCCTTTTATGATTTGTGGACTTCAACTCCCAGAATTCCTCAGCCAGCGTACCTGGCTGAGTAATTCTGGGAGTTGAAGTCCACAAGTCATAAAAGGGCCAAGTTTGAAGACCCCTGGCGTAGTGGATAACAGGTTATGTTTAGGAAGCTCATAGGAGTAGCTCCACTGTATAGTTGTTCCATACAAACAGGATTTAAGACAGGCTGCTTGTGATTGAGAAGGTAATAAATTGCTCTCAAACCTTTCTAACTTGCTGCCAATAGCAAGACTGCTGGTAACAAATTCCACAATTTAACCTGTTTAACAGTATTACTTCCTGTCTATCTGTCCTGAAAGTCCCTATATTTAATTCCAATGGATGATGTAAAGTTTTAACATTGCCAGAGAGGAGGAAGAAAAAAAATCTCTCCATATTACTGTGTCATGCATGATTTTATATATTTCTAATATGTCTTCCCATACTGTAGTCTTTCTTCTTCCTTTTTTTTCCTTTTGGGTGGTGATGGTGGTTTTATATTTACTTATTTTTGTAATTAAAAAAAAGTTTTCCAGTAATTTCTAATCCCACCCGAGACATAAAGCCAACTGGATGACCTTAAGCCAGTCACTCTTTCTCAGCCCTAGGAAGGAGAAAAGGACAAACCAATTCTGAAAAAAACTTTGCTAAGAAAACAGCAGGGACTAGTCCAGACATTTGCTAGTAGTCAAAAACTGACTTGAAAACACAAATTTCCTTAATGCTCTTAAGGTGTGGTCACAAGAACTGTAGACAGTACTCTAACCATAGATTTGCACAAGGACTATTCTATTGACAGTTTTATTTTCAATTCCCTTTCTAATTATTTCAAATAGAGAATTTGCCTTTCTCATAAGAACTGCACACTACTTACATTTTCACTTAGTTGTCCATTGTAATTACAAGATTAACTTTCTGGTCAATCACTGCCAGCTTAGATCTCATAAATGAACAGGCAAAGCTTGTACATTTTGTGCCATCATTCATCACTATACTTTTGACTAGTGAAAAACTATGACTATTGGAAGTAGCAATGTAATGGAGAGCATTGCGGTTGATCAACCATGATCATGTACTCCAAAAGCCAAACTCTGCATTTCATTAGATTAGATTTTTAACACATGGCATACGTCCTCAATTTACAACCACAACTGAGCCCAGAATTTCTGTTGCTAAGAGACATTTGTTAAGTGAGTTTTGCCCCGTTTTTGCAACTTTCTTGCCACGGTTGTTAAGGGAATCACTGTAGTTGTCAAGTCAGTAACACGGTTGTTAACTGAATCTGGTTTCCCCAGATTGCAAAAGGTGATCACATGACCCCAGGATGCTATAACTGTCATAAATATGAGTCAATTGCCAAGTGTCTGAATTTTGATCATGGGGATGCTGCAACGGGTGTACGCATGCAAAACAGTCATAAGTCACTTTTTTCAGTTGCCTTTGTAACCTTGAACGATCTGTTGTAAGTCGAGGACTACCTGACTTTTGTTTCTATATTTGCCACAGCTGCAGAGAAAGTGCACTTGCGATTGTTCCTTGGAGTGAGAAAAAACACAGAGAAGAAGATTGGTGTGAAGGGCCACCATGCAAGTAAGTATATGTTAATTTAATTTGATATTTGCATTAGTGATTCAGTCTTTTTAAGTTCGGTAGGAACTATCCGTGGGAAATCCTTCATCTGCAGTCTTTCTGCATTCTCCTTTGAAAGCAGAATACCAACTGCATCTTTTCTCTCTCTCTCTTTAATATATATTTCTTTTAGAATGGTTGATACAGTAAAAGTATTCAAAAAAAGCCAACAAAAAATATAAAAAGTAAGAAAAAAGGAATGAAAAGAAAACATTTGCTAATCTTTCTATTGAATAATTATAATTATCAACCAATTCTTTCCCCCATCCTCTTTAGCCCTTTTTAATCCCCAAATCATTAATTCAGTCATGTTTTTTCAACAAAAAGTCTACATAAAGTTTTTAGTCTTTCAAAAAAATATATCTTTTGTCATTTTTTTTCCATGACCAAAATGGTCAATTTCTCTATTTCTGCAAGTTCAGTCAGTGTTATAACCCAAACTTCCACTGTACATATTGCATTATTTTTCCATGTTTTTGCATGCAATAAGCTTTCTGCAGTTGTTTCATCTCTTTCTTGAGAGAACTTGAAGTCCTAAACAGATAAAGAACACTTCAAAGCTTTGGATATGCTATGTTAAAATTAGGTTTATTAATTAGAGCTGGCTTTCTTGTTTTGGGATACATATAGTTTGATTTTTTATTCCCATGATCTGATATATGGAGGCTACTTCCTCTTCTCTGAGTTTTTTTCCTAATAATATCATGTCATGGGGTTGGTGGCATTACATTAGGTCTTCTACTCATAACTAATTAGATTCTAGTAGCACTAACCTCTGCTCAAAGAACTAGCTTTTTATATGACAAGATAATAGGGATTAAATTGTTTCTTTTTAGAAGTACAGAACTTCCCAATTCTGTATTTGGTATGTAATTAATATTGCTTTAATTGCTTATACAGGAAGCCACCCAGAGTTGATGTAAGATGGGTGGCTATATAAATGTTTTAAATAAAAAATGAAATAATTATTTACAATATTTTTATAATGTGTTTTTTCCCCTCTTTTCCTGACTGTTTTCTCATAAAGTTTCTTTCTACCCTAGTCTTTTTATAAGAAAGTGGCATTGAACACTTTACTTTTTGTAATGCAAGTAGTCACACACAGAAATCTGTATAAATGCACAAAGTTATATCTGCATACTTCTTGTTCTTGAACAATGGTGCAGGTGGCTCTATAGCAGGGGTGTCAAACTCGCAACATCACGTGACGTGTCGCAACGTATCGTGGCTTTTTTTCCATTGCTGGCAATAGGGTGGGCGTGGTTTCGCTATGACGCATCCGGCCCGTGGGCCAGCAGTTTGACACCCCTGCTCTATAGAGTCACCTTGTTAATTTGGTTGCTTAGTAAGACACATTTAGTAGAATTCCTACCATGATAACTAGGATAGAAGACAGTATCCATTCTCAATGCTCCTATCATCATGAGTTGCAGTCAGGAGTTAATCACAATGCCCTTACTCGTACTTGGACAAAAACTTGGCACCCAGCTAGAATTGAAGAGGCCCAGTTCGTTGTGAGAACAATTTCTGAACACAGGAGAAACCCATTTGTACATTAGATACACTTTTCTGTTTGCATACAGAGACTAATTTATTCACTTCCAGTAGTGTAATAAAAATGTGTACGTACATAAACTCCTGTTGATGCAGCAATAAGGTTTAATTACTTAGTAATGAATGGAAATGCAGTAGGTGCAATCACCTTTTTTGTTTCCTTTATGTGCTAGAAATATCAATGTAAATCTTAAATTAGATGCTTTCTATGATTTTTTTAATATACTAATTTTTCAGAATAAAATGTTTAAAAGAAAAATGAATCAGATTGTCTGTCTGTCTGTCTATCTGTCTGTCTGTCTGTCTATCTATCTATCTATCTATCTATCTATCTATCTATCTATCTATCTATCTATCTATCTATCTATCTATCTATCTATCTATTTTATACCTATCTCTACCAAATTTGTATATCGCCCAATTCTCAATGATTTTAGTGGGTCACAACAACTAAAACAAGAGAAATACAATTAATTTAAAGAGTAATATATCAGTGTTTTAAATCTTTGGAAAGGATTTGTAATAGTAATAACATTCGGTTTTGGTCATGGGCCAATCAGAAGTAGCGTACCCAAGTACAATGAAATTAAAAATGAAAGTAAAATTAGGAATAAAAATAGCTGAATCTCTAAAGGAGAAGATAAAAGTAACATGAATTTGTCGATATGGTATACAAGACAGATATGGCTTTTTTGCGGGGGGAGGTCCTTTTTTCTTTGTGATAATGGTTCTTTGAAATTAATCATATTGAGTTTTATAGCCACTAGTTGTTAAACTCATGCATTCAGTTCCTTTTCCATATAAATCATCTGATTTCTGGATTCTGCATCTTTATTTTTGTTTGTGATGCTCAGATTAATTATTGATCCAGTTCTTCAAGATGAAAGTGAAATTTTGTTTGACTCTCAACCTGAATTGTTGAAATACAGAGCAACTGACCTTTCGATAGATTTAGTAACAGACTGGTACTGGAAACGAGCAGAGGAGATAGAAAATTACTCTATGCAGGTAAACACAAGACTATGGATTTATTTATTTCGAAGACCTCATATACTTTGTTTTGTGGAGTTAAAACATACAGTTTCATATAGATTAAATCTGATTATATTTCATATGCTGTGCTTCCCTTTGGATATTATCCCAAAGATACTTTTTCAAAAGGCAACAGGACTTTCTTTGTTTTTCCTTGAATATGTTTTGCTTCTCATTCAAGAAGCTTCTTCAGTTCTGACTGGATGAGAAGTAAAACATCTTCAAGGAAAAACAAAGTACAGTTGCCTTTTGAAAAAGCACCTTTGGGGCAACCATGACCTGGATGACTGAAAATCTCCATATTCTCTTTGGAGATTGACTTTGGAAATTATATGTAGTGAGTATTTTTCACATGTGATCTATCATATCAGAATTAGTTTACTAGTTTTATTATAGAATTTTTTATAGCTTTATAGTATTTTTTCAGCAACAAAGATGGGTAAGTGGGAAATGTCAGTTTATCTTCCACTATTCTGTTGAGCTATAATCAGTACATTTAAAATAAGCTTCCTGTTTTAAAATGTTCACCAAACTATAGAAGAATGTTATTGTGGGCTTCTGCCTATTTCAAAGGGCTCACTTATAAAGTGCTTGTAAAAGACAAAGATCTTTAAAGTTGTGTTTGCATTCAAAAAAGGCAGTTTTACTTTTAGTCCAGTGTCTTTTTAAAAAAGAGGATTGTATATACAGCTCCATTAGTCTCAAATTCACAGTACGAGTATAAATAAATTTTAAAAATTCTTAAAATAATATAGCAGCTATCTTATACTTATGTCCTTGTTCATAAGTCCAGAGGAAAGCTTTGTGAAAGTAGTCTTTCTTCAGTTATAGCCACCTCAATATCCTCATGAATGTTCAAGACATTAGTTATTAATTATAGTAAGTTGTGACAGTTCTACTTCTGAAACTGAAAAAGGTGCCTAACAGCATGTTCTATCTCATAGGTGTGGAGATGTAAATTCTTATTTGCCATGCCAATTTTAGCGAGTATTAATGTCGGGCACAAGTAACATTTGTAACAATTGGTAGAAAATTAGCAATTTCACATGCACTTTCTTGAAATCTCTTAGATGGATAGCATGTGAAGCTGGTGGTATATTTTCAAGTTGCCATTCAGGTTTACAAAATCCTCACCTGTCATAACTATTTGTCTCTGTTTTTTAGATTATTTTTCACTTCATGTACAAGTCTCTGTCCTAGGGCTTCTATAGTGAAGATAAGGACAAATGATTTAGATCTGGCTGGAAGCCAAATAAAAGCTAGCCATTCCTCATCTCAGATAAGATACTATATGTTAACTGTATAAGAAATTTTGGGGATTAAATCTGCTCAGTTTGACATCTGGTATGACTGAATTTCAAAGTTTAGTATTAATAGTTCAATATAAAATACCATTATAAAATGGTATTTCAACCAGGTCAGAGTTGTGAATTGTGTTTGAAACAACTTTCTTCAGTTCTGAAAATCTTGCTCGAAGATTAGTAAGTCACTAATGGTTTGACATTTTAATTTCATTCTGTTCTCTGTTTGTGGTTTAAATAGGTAGATTCTGCTCTCTCATTGGTTCGCCTTGGCATGGAAAGGAATATTCCTGGTCTTCGCTCTCTGTGTGATGATCTGGTTACATTGGAGACACTAGTTTATGAGACTGGATGTGACATTACTTTGAAATTAAAAGAGTTACAGCAAATGGAAAACATTGAGAAGCTAAGGCTGTTAATGTCAAATGTATGTGTATTCATTTTTGCCCCATGGTGGGTAAGATTGAAAGAAAGAGTTATTTTATTTTGCAATGAAATTTTGCCTTACACAAAATTACAGTCCTTTTATCTTGCATGAAATCATCTTAATAATAATAATAGTAGTAGTAATAGTAGTAGTAGTAGTAGTAGTAGTAGTAGTAGTAGTAGTAGTAGTAGTAGTAAAGTTGGAAGGGACCTTGGAGGTCATCTAGTTCAACCCCCTGCTCAGGCAGGAAACCCTATACCATTTCAGACAGATGGCTGTCCAGTCTCTTCTTAAAAACTTCCTGTGTTGGAGCATTCACCACTTCTGGAGGCAGGTTGTTCCACTGGTTAATTGTTCTAACTGTCAGGAAGTCTCTCCTTAGTTCTAGGTTGCTTCTCCGTTTGATTAGTTTCCATCTGTTGCTTCTTGTCCTGCCTTCAGGTGCTTTGGAGAATAGCTTGACTCCCTCTTCTTTGTGGCAGCCCCTGAGATATTGGAACACTGCTATCATATCCCCCCTCGTCCTTCTCTTCATTAAACTAGACATACTCAGTTCCAACAGCAGTTCCTTATATGCTTTAGCCTCCAGTCCCCTATGCTTTAGTCTCCAGTCCTCTTATTTTTATCTACATCTACAAAAAATTATTCTTAGGAGTTCAGAAGATTGGATACACAATTTAACCCTGATTGATGTTCTTATAAACATCATTTATTTTAGATAAGATGGGTGTGCTGCTTTCTCAAAGACAATTAATCTTTTTCAAAGACAATTAATCTTTTCTGAATGAGGGGAAAATGGGTTGCTCATTGCCAACAATATAAAAAATTTACATTTTAAGCTTCCAGAATGGGTAAATTGGATATTGGTAGAATCCAAGAGAAAAGCTGAGGCATAATTACTATACTACATTTGCTTATCAGTCCAACATTGGGAACATTACTTCAGGAAAGCTTTTAGTAAAGTTTCAGAGTACTCTAGTAGTATCGATATGGAAAAAAATTCTTAAGAATGGACTAAACACTTTCCTTTTTCATAATAATTTACCCCACCTTTGCTGTAAAGCAACACTTATGAGGTTTTACTTCATATTGTTCTTCCCTAGAATGATCTGAAAATATTCATATTACAATATTAATTCATTTTTAATAAAGAGATAAGAGATCAGTATAATGTGCAACATACAATATGCTTTTACAGTGATATTGACCACAAAGAGGCAGTATGGGATCAATTTCATCCTTATTATGACTTGTCGGACATCTGTAGCCAATTCTTTTTGTGGGGTTAAAATCCTCTACAAAGATTTGAATGTATGAACTATTGCATTTTAGATGAGTAGGAAACCAGTTCCATAATGCAGGTGTCCCCAACTCCTGGTCAATGGACCTGTACTGGTCCGCAGCCCATTGGGAACCAGGGCATGCAAGCAGCAGTTGAGGCACGAAGCTTCAGAATTAGGTTGTACAGAATTAGGTTGTGTGCATGAAACCATCCTCCCCCCCCCACCCCGCCACTACTGCCATTGCTGTCGCTACCAGTCCATGGAGCCAGAAAGATTGGGGACCACTGCCAGAATGCCTTCTGGTGGTCAGTATTACTGAAAATACCATCCAGGATATACCCTTTATATAAACAGATAAATTTCCCCCTCCAGTATGGATGGGAGATAAGGTTAAAGTCATGTAAAATCTATGTGGGGCCATGGCAGAATTTAACATCGGTGGCACTCTAAAATCTTTTACAGTGGCATTAGAAAAAGAAAGTTTAAAGATCAGAAAAAGGAAACATGTTGAGCTACATTTATGGGCTGAGTTTACTTTAATTTAGCATAGCTCTGTCTTTATTTTATGTTGTGTCTCTGATTAATGAAAAGATATTTCATTTTCCAGTCATCAGAAGACAGATATGTCAAAAATGCTTACCAGTGGATGGTCCCCTTCCTACATCGGTGTGAAAATGAGTCTCCAGGCATTGCTAATGAGCTTCTCAGAGAGTACTTGGTAACATTGGCAAAGGAAGACCTGACATTCCCTTTGAAAATATTTGAACATTCTAAACCAGTAGTAAGTTCCTTTTATTGTTTAGGGGTATAGAAAACTATTTAATGAACTAATATGAAAAAAGGGTATCCAAATATTTGTTAAATGGCTAATGGCATCCTAGAACTTGGAATTAGGCATTGCCATTGAGGCAACTCTTTAGGTGAAGCAGATTTTATCAGTAAAAACCAAAGTTCTCCAAAATGAGATTTTCTTCTCAGCATGTGGACACTTGCCCAGAAGATTTCAAGAAGTCTCAAGTACCCATAATAAACTTCCATCAGTATCAGCTTCTCTTGTAAGTGAAGTGCCATTTCAGACAATTTGTGCAGTCCTAATTTTAAGTAGCCTTGTGAATGAACTTAATGAGCACAAAGGAATCCAATGAGAGTGTCAGAGTTGCAATCTTACATAGCTAACCTGGTAGAAAATGCAATTGAACTTGGTGGGACTTAGTTCTCAATAGATTATATTGTCAGTCTTAATTATTTTACATGAAGCACTTGTTCTGAATGTAATTGCTGAATTGTGAAATACAGGGACTGGAAAAATAAAAGAGATTAAGGGATCTTTATAGCAACTTCTTGGTACAGTGCTTTATAATTCTCCATTTTGAGTGGCTTCTTGTTTTGATAATTATTTTTTTTATTTTGTGGGCAATATACAGTTATAGAATGGCTGCAAGCAGTAGTGGAGGGAAACTTAAACTGTAGTATATATTAATGCTATTTATGTAAGAAAGTAACACATAGTTAAGTTAAAAGCTTTATAATTAGAAATACTTTCTTTTTATAAATTGCCTGATGAAAACACAATTTAGAAGGCTTTCAAAACGAAGTAAACTAAATTGAACATCCTCTCCTGATTCCTGTGTTCATTACTGAGCTTCCATTATGGGTAGTATGAATTTCTAAAATACCAAATTGAAATTTTGAATTTGTTTTATAAAGATCTTACTAGGTTGACTATACAACTGTAATGACACTACACAGAGTATTGTGCAGAGTATTAGAGTACTGAGATACTAGAGACATTAACAGCAAACTGACAAACACTCTGGAACATAGCAATGTTTCTCTCTTAGAATCAGCAAAAAATAATTTCAGATCAACTTCTGTTAATGATGAGTGCTTTAGAATGTATCTACAGCTGCAAACGTGATGACCAGCTTTCTCTGTGCTATGATATCTTAGAATGTCTCCCTCAAAGAGGTCTGGGGTGAGTATTATCATTCTTGAAACATTGAGTATTGTGGGATGATTTAAAAAAACTACTTTTGCCATCATTAATACCTATGAGATATCCACAGTTATTTATATAAATTTCACTATCTGAAGGATGATGTGACTTATAGTGACTTATATAATTTTATATAATCATCATCTGACCATGCTTTATTTTAACATCACCTCTTTGTCTAGAAAGCTTCAGATTGGCAGGTGACAAATTGCTGGTTTTAATTCTCTCTGTAAAAGACCAGATGAGAGCTTGTTGTAGAAGGATTGAGAAATAAAATATTTAAAATTCAATTTGGATTTGCTAAACTCAGTTTAAATGCATATTTCCTGGAATATCCAGTGGTCCCAGGGAGTAGTGGAATATAATGCTACATGTATGATCTTTTTTGAGAGAAGGCTGTACAGAAATTTTATTTCAGTGGCAAAGCATGTACATTATAGGTCAACAATCTTAGTTTCTTCATCATCACCAGCAAGGATGAGAAAGATCCCACATTGAAGCTAAGTAGAATTGATGTCAGCCACTCCTAAATGGATTGATGGTCTAACTCTGTTTAAGGCAACAATTTGAACATTAAGAGAACTAGCCTCTGCAGGCCCTTATATAGGTAGTGTAATTTGGTAATGGAAGGAAGTACTTCCAGTGTCATGAACAGTGAATTTAATAAATAAACTATGATTATTTTAGTCCCAGCAAATCTGGATGATGCTGGCCCTGGGTTTTTAGTCCTATTTCTTCACTGACATTTTTTATTGTGATATATTCAAATTTCCTATATCTTTTCCAGCCTCGAAACAGACATTGCCAATAATCTTCACAATAAAGTTGATGAATTGGAACAAATTCTTAGGTAAGAAGTTCCTTTCTTAATCTATATCTCTCACTACTTTAACTTTATTAGTTCAGTGTTTATTGGATTAGTTCTGAAGTCCAGGTTTGTGAGGATAAAAAAGGTCCATAGGGCAAGTATTATTGTAATCATCACTGAAATTACTCTTTGGGCCATGATGTAGCTATGTGAGAGAAAACAAAGTGCTTGGGAGGAAGAATGTCTACAATTGAGTAATTTCTCCATGTTGATCAGGGCAAGAACATTTCCAAGTTTTAGATTCATTAGGAGCCTACAACAGACCATGTCAGCCATTTTGTTATTCCATTTAAAAGTCACAGTGGTTAACAATTTTAATCTGCATGGAAAGTAATCTGTTCAAGACAGAGGTATTACACAGAACCCTTCCTTCTTCATATCAGAATGCCAGGTCTAGTGTATGTTGTGCTTCATCCATAGTACCAAGAATGAGTTTGTACAGACCATTGGCGTCCATATCATATATTAAATCTGAGCTATTCTTGATTGACCAAACTTAGCAGCGAAGTTATTATCAACTTGAAAAACTATTGTTCAGATTGCCTTAGCTGGTTAACTAAAAAAGGTAGATGATTAATCTGTTCTTCATGAGAATCCATCCACTATCCTTTCCACACTCTAAATTGAGAGATGGCAAATTAAAAATGTGTATGAATTGTGGCATCTAGAGTGTAACATGCATTATGGTGTTCTAATGCCATTCATGCTTAGGGAATCCCAATGATTTACAATGCAACAGCCTTTAATAAATTTATGCAAACATATTCAAAAAAAGTAAGGTGGTATATGTGGTTTGCAGCACCACTTGGTCAATATCGTACAGATTATTCATTTTGTACATATTGCATTTAATTTCTGCCAAGAAAGAAGAGGGTGTTTTTATGTGTCACAACCATAAAAATAAATAAAATATTGTGTTTTTCTTTTAAGAGAAAGTCTTTCTCTTTTGTTTGGGACTCTTAGCGATATAATTGGGAAGAACTATATGGTTCAATTGATGATATTTTTTGACAATTATTGCAGTGTATCAGAACATTTGGAAAAACATGGACTCCAGAAACCTGTATCCTTTGTAAAAGACACAAAGAACAGTCCAGAAGAAGCACAGAAACTAATGATAAGATTGACTCGGCACATAGCCAAAAAGTGAGTACAGGCCACTGTTCTTAGTGGTAGTGAATCTGTATAACTAACTTTGTTTCCACTTGTAAGTTTGAAATAAATACTATTCAGCATTTGAAATAATAAATAATTATTAATATTAGGAAAATTGGTATTAAACCTCACTCTTAATGCCTAGAGTTTGTTCAAGTTGCGGTCTACTGATGATTATACTATGAATCTTATTTATGATGTCGCAATACCCATATAAAAGAGTTAAGAGATTGTATCATAATGTCATAGTCCCCTTTAATTTTGCAACTTAATTATGTGCTTTATAAATGTTGATATTTTTATCTCTCTTAAAAGGCAGCCTTCTGTTAATGAGAAGTACTGGATGGGATTATTGCAAGATATGCTGGCTATGCAGAAAAATGTTTATAGTTGTTTAAGACCAGACACATGCTATGAGGTAATTGTTTCTTTTTCCCCCCAGTGTGCAGTAAAAGATACTTTACAATTTTATACTTCTTTGTACTAACTCTGTTTATATACTCCTAAATCCAAACAATGGAAGGAGAACTTAGTCTAGAGTTATCTCAGTATTTATTTTATCCATTTAAATCCTACAGTATTAAGTTTTCTTAACTATTTTAGCAATAAGAAAAAATTTGTAAAGCTAAAATTTATGATATAAGTAACTTGGAGTGTTAAAGGAACATCTTTCGTGATTGGCTTTTAAACAGAAGTTTGAATCAGCTTGCTACTGGGGTCTTCTAGGAATGAGCAATTCCTAACTGAATATTATTTAGTTTATTTTCAGAAAATTGTAACCAAGAAAATGGCTATGGTTATAGTAGTTGTAAAGAGTGGAACCTACATTTTAAGGATATTAAAACAAACATAGATAAACCTATTGGCTCTTTGTCTGTAAACATATGCAAAAAATTCTTTTTCTTGAAGCAAACTGAAGAGGAAGAATTTTTTAAGTAAGGATGCTGAATAAATAAGGCTGCTATTCTTATTTGGGACAATACACTTTACTGTTCTTGATAAAAATACGTTTCTCGGATTTCTAAGAAAAGCCAATATTTTAGCTTATCCAAAGCAAGAGGATTTCCCCCCACCGCCCAGTTAAGAGGATTAAAAACAGCTTTAGCAAAGATTCTCTGAGACTTTATAATGCTTTTTTCTGACTACTTTGAAAAATCTGAAAAAGAATAGGGAATAGATGATGGCTTTAGACCTGAAAAGCACATTTCAAATACCAACTTTGAAGTTTGTTGTTACTGATAGACTGGGCTATCAGTATCCTGAAGCATAGCCTGCATTCGAATAAAACCTAAACAAACAAACAATTAAATAAATAATGCAAAACCTCTTAGAATTCTGCATTATTACAAATGCTTCCAGTGGAGACCACTTATATGTCCAGTTTACCTGTAGTCTAGTAATGTATTTGAAATATAGAATTCGCCTTTTAGCCTATTTGGACTAAATAAAATTGAGGGACTGTAATGAGAATCTCTGATTATTTTAGACCAGTAACTGCACTTGGAATAGCTGGAGTGTTTTTTCTGTATACTGCCACAAAGGGCATAGTGGGAGAGACCAGTTAAAAAGCATTTGTTTCCCAGGAAGCTACTAGTGAGATTTGTACCTGCCATTTCTTTTAGCTTTTTCCAAATATTTTCATTCTATTTTCAAAATAGGGGAATACCTTTACAAAAGAACTGTTTACAGTGTTCTTATTTTTTAAAAAAATTCTTACTGGATTATGGGCCTTTGAGAAAATGAAAATTATACAAGAGGCCTATACAATTCTTTGCAATATTTCAGTTTCCTATAGTTAAAATTTAAAATTTAAAAAAAAAATCTTAAAGAAAGAATTAGAGGTAGTCCTTGATTTACACCATTGAGCTCAACATTTCCGTTGCTAAGGAAGGCAGTCGTTAAGTGAATCATGCTCCATTTTACAACCTTTTTGCCACAGTTGTTAAGCCAATCACCTGTAGTTATTAAGTGAATTTTGTGTCTGTGAATCTGGCTTCCGCCATTAACTTTGCTTGTCACAAGCTGGCTGGGAAGGTCTCAAATGGTGATCAGGTGGCCTTGGCACAGTGCCACCATCATAAATACATACCAGTTGCCAAGCACCCAAATTTTGGTCATGTGACCATGGGGATGTTGAAACTGTCATAAGTGTGAGAACCGGTCATAAGTCACTTTTTTAATGGTCATTAAATCAGTGGCTGTAAATTGAGGACTATTATTGTGACAACTGGAGAGAAATATTTGTAGGTACTTTAAGGGTACAACATCTGATATCCTGGTAAGTTTAAAAAGAATATTCACAGCCATAATGGTCTGTCTAGACAGAAACCTTCCTGTTTTCTTCCCAGAGGTCCTGCCTGCTTCCTTGATTTCAGGGATTTGGTTTTGCAATTGGGAATTATAAAAGCTAGACTTTCTGTCTTAAGTAGAGCGACATACTTTTTCTTATCTTTTTCACTAAGGTAAAAAAAAAAAGTTTTTATGCTGTATGTTAAAATGCTTTGTCTTAGAAGCCTTAAAGTATAGATCCTGTTGAAGTGAGGCTTAGTAATAAATAATGCTGAACTTCAAAACCCTTCTTGACTGCAGTTCCAAGACTTTAAACATGGTTACAATCTGTGTTAACATAAGCTTTAACATCCTGATTCAGCGGGGGTTATGTTGTGCATGTAGATAATGGAATAGAATTCATGCTAGAGAGAAGAAGAGTTGATGGAGGGAGTAGAATATCCCATTCTTAAATATAGATTGGGGATGTATTATCTCACAGAGTCTTCCGCTTCCCACCCCTCAGTATTTCAGTCAACTTTTCCACACACTGATAAAACTTTGAAGCTGTGTATATTTTTAATTAGTAAAAAAAAACCTTTAGCTACTTTAGTCTATTTGGGAAAATGTTTAAGAAACACATTAGTAGGAGATAACCAGTTTTGACTTTTAGAATTGCTTGTTTTTATAAAGCTCTGCATTTTTATATTAAGGCTGTATTCTTATAAACGACTGTAAAATTCGCAAAGAGATGAAAAATTGTAATTTCTTAACTTACAGAAAGTCTGAAATGAAATTTCTACTAAACAAAAGGAAGATAAATAGCTTTTTGCATCAGTGTTATGTATGTTGAATGGTTTACTGAGCAGAAGGTTCATTTTTAATAATGTTACTCAGAGTGTATATAACACTTTGATAGATGCCTTCCTGTTTGCATTTAAAGTGAAATGCAAAATACAGTTTGTGCAGAAAATTGTGTAGTATGTTCAATAGGAAATTAGAATGAACTGTGAATTATAGAAGAACACAGGTTTTTAAATATGTCTAGTTTGCCAGCACGCTTTCTTGTTTATTATATTGTACAGCAGAGGCCCCCAATCTTTTGGGCACCAGGGACCGGTTCTGTGGAGAACATTTTTCCCATGGACCAGAGGGGGTATGGTTTCATGTGCTGCTTGCATCCAGCGGATGGGGCTTCACTTGTTTGCAAGGCCCAGTTGCTGGTATGCTGTAGCCCGGTGCCAGTCCACGGACCAGGGGTTGGGGATCCCTGTTGTACAGTACTTGCATTAATTTTTGTATAACTTATATTTAAGAAATTAAAACACTTACATTTTCATATTATAGTCAGTCTTATTTAGATTATAGGGTTTATTCTGAGAGATAGTCAATCTCTATGGCTCTTGAAAAATGTTGAAATTGTATAAACTTGTATAAAAATTACAAGAGTAAAATTAGATTTTGTTTTGTGGGGATGCATACGCACACAAACACACATCTAAATGTATCAAGAAAAACAATGTTACATTTGTGTCTCTTATTGCAAGATAAAGGCTAGACTTTTTATAGGAATGCCATGCTGAAATGCTTATAAAGTGCATTTTTATTATCATAGTTCATGAAAAACTATGTGGTTCTTTTTATTTTGAAAGTTGCTTCTACAGTAGGCTTATCCAAAATACAAAAACAAATTTTCTTGTTGACTAGTAGCATATTTGTACTACATATGGGTTCCTTATGAAAGGAAAAAAAAAGGGGGGGGAGAGGAGAGAGAGAATGAGAATATAATCTCCAAATATATCTATCAGTTCCTATAATGGTAGATGGAACCTTGAAGAAAGCCACAACCAAGATAGCAGGCAGTTAAAAGAAATCTGATTCCAGGGTAGAAAGGTAATTTGAGAAAGCATCTTAGACTTGACTTATCCCTCGTTCCCATGAAGATAAAGAGACAGAGGATTAACAGTAAATTCTCTGCAGGTTCCCATTATATAGAGGAATTAGACAAAGATGTCTACTTTCACCCTTGCTGTCTAATATTTATGTGAAACCCTAGGCTTGTGCTATTATGCAATGTAGAGAGATTTACAGAATAGTACATAATTCAATTGAATATAAACTGGTTTTATTTGCAGATGACATTCTTCTTTTTAGAAATAAAAAGTGTGTTGATGCAAATGATAGGTGCCTTTAGTAAAATAGGATATTTTACTAACTGGTCCAAAAGTCTATGGAGATTCTCAGTCATCCAAGTAATGGTTGTCCCAAAGGTGCTGAACTGAAGAAGCTTCTTGGATGAGAAGGAGAAATGTCTTCAAGGAAAAACAAAGAAAGTCCAGTTGCCTTTTGAAAAACACCTTTCAAACAACTGATCCAAACAGAGTTGATGCCAGTAGGAAAAAAATTAGTTACCCCATCCATTTATCAATATTCAGTATTTGTATCCAATCCATTAAATGTTTAGATAGATAGATAGATAGATAGATAGATAGATAGATAGATAGATAGATAGATAGATAGATAGATAGATAGATAGATAGATAGATAGATAGATAGATAGATAACTCAGTAATGTGTAATATAAATAAGGTATAGAAAGAGATATTTTCAGATAAGGATAGATAGGTGTCATTAAACCTCACCCTTTGGAGAAATGTGAATGCTCTCAAAATGAATATTATTCCCAGGTTAATTTATATCCTGAAAGGAATTCCTGTCCAAATATCTGGAAAATATTTTCAAAAAGTAAACTCTTTGTTTAAAAAATTATGGAATTATCTATTCTAAGAATATCTTTTGGTGAAAATGCAATGATCAATTAATGAAGGAGGATTTGGTTTTCTGAATCAAAAAGCTTACCTTTTGTCAAGTATGAAATACTGGAAGCCAACCATTGTTATTTTTTTTTTCAATTTGGACAAATTTGGAATATACATCTATAGCACCTTTGTTGGGTGTATCATATTAGGATATAAATACAGTCAACTCTAGTATCTCTGGAAAAATGTATATTAATTAGAAAACAATGGAATGTGTAATAAAATGATCCTTTTTCTCATGCTAAATTGACTTTTTTGGAAAATCCAACATTAAATATTGTGAAAAAGATAGTTACATGAAAAATTGGTGGAAAACAGGGATATTGACTTTGGACCAGTTGATAGCTGATGATAATGAATTTTTAACATTGGTTGGAAATTGTTTGGACCAACCACATTTTTATCTTCAAGACACCTGAGATATTAGAACAGCTGATTAAATCCTTTAAAACTAAAAAACCTACTATTAATTTCTATAGACATTTGTTATCAAATATAGAGCTAGTTTGGTCTAGTGGTTAAGGCATCAGACTAGAAACTGGAAGACTGTGAGTTATAGTCCCTCCTTAGGCATGAAAGCTGATTGGATGATCTTGGGTCAATCTCTCTCTGTCAGCCTAATTCACCTTACATGGTTGTTATTGTGAGGAAAATAGGAAGAAGGAGTATTGTGTGTGTTTGCTGCCTTTAGTTATTTATAAAAATAATAAAGGTGGATGTAAATAAATACATTTAAAAATTAACACAGATCAATAAATCAATTTGATATGCAGACACTTAGAAATGATTGGAATAAAGAATTAGACAATGCTTTGACAATGGCAGAATGTCTTAACGTTTTAACGTCTTAACGTTTACCTCAAAAAAATAATGTTTGGAATTTTTTTGCCTTCATTATTTCTGTATTATATGAAAAGGATTCTTCAGGATAGAATTTTCTTGAGATACAATAAGGAAAATGCTTCTTTAAAACATGATTTTAGAATGTTTACTATGTTTGGGGAGAAAGAAGTGGACTACATAAATGTCGCTGTGCAATGAAACTAAAATTTTCAGAGGATAATATTCTGTTAAGTTACATACCTAATATGTGAAACTTAACAACTGGACATCATAAATGGATTTGTGTCCATACTATAGCTAAAAGGCAGATATTGCAACATTGGAAAGATAAATGTACCGTATGGCCCCATTTATTCAATTACTAAATTTATTCAGTGGGTTGAAGGCATGATTATATTTGCTGCTTATGAGCAGATTGCCTTTAGGTGTAGATTTTGTATGGGGAATTATAATAAAATAGGGGACACCTTTATACAAAATACAGTGTGTTAAAAAAATAGATTGTTATGTTAGCATAATATACTAATGTTTGCACTAGATAATTATATATAGAATTGAACTGTATATTGTAACAACATATAGATTGATAGATGATAGGTACATTTAATTTTATATTTTCTCTTATATGTTTTCACTTATATTTTAACAACACATACGGGTTTTTTTTTGGGATATGTCTCTTTGTGTTTTTGTTCCTTTTGATTTTTTCTTGTTCTCTTATTTTATATATATATATATATATATATATATATATATATATATATATATATATATATATATATGAAAAGAAAGATAAAGGGGAGTAGGGGAAAAGCACATTTTTATTTGCACAATTCTGTTACTATAACCCTATAATAAAGGTAGTATTATCTTATATGTCCTTGGATTCCAAGTTTTGTCTGCCTTGGGGTTCTGACAATAATTTTGTTGGTTCTTCCCCCAGGCACTGGTGGGGGGGAGATGGGAATTCCAGGTTGGGAATTGAGTTCAGTACATGTATATTTCGAGTAGGAGTGTTATGGTGCCTTGGTTTTTTATCTTATTATATTTTGTTATTTTTCTCTGTTGCTGTTGTGAACCTGCCAGGGTTATTAATATAAAGTGGGCAGTCATATGAATCTTTTAAATAAATAATGTACAATAAACAAATCAGATTGAGCCTTGTTTTAGGAAGATTTCTTAAAACAATTATATTGATGTACATGTATCTGAAAGCTGTCCTATGCTGTCTATTTCAGCCTCTATATTTAAGAGTTTAGCAAACATAAAAACATTCTATGATATTGATTGTGTTTTATTTTGTAGATTTTTACTGAAAGTCTTCTATGTTCAAGCCTGCTGGAGAATATCCATTTAGCTGGGCAAATGATGCATTGCAGTGTTTGGTCAATAGATCCCCCCGTTTCTAAAGGAAAAATGCAATGCAGAATCAGCTATGAGAAAAGCATTGAATTAGTTTTGGCTGCTAGCCGAGAGTATTTCAATTCTTCAACCAATCTGACTGATACTTGCATGGATTTGGCCAGGTGATCATATATTTATTCTAATTCTTCCCTCTCTACATTTAAAGTTATGATATTTCTTCGTAAAAAATATATCTTTTACATTTATACTCTGCACCATGTTTTCTTTGCATTTCTAAGACTAAATGTATTTATAGTAATGTTATTAATAGGTTCTGGGAACAAAATTAAATCAGTGTGATGACATAAAAATGCCATAATTTTTAACCAAATTAAAAAGAATGATAACTCTTTAGAAGATAGGAGAGGCTATCTAGAAAACATTGTTATCCTTATTTAATGCTTTTTTCCAGCTGTGCTTGTTCTAAAGATTGAGGTTGATCTTCATTGTTTCTAACACCCCTCCCATTTAGGAACGGAAACTTGTTCCAAAGACTCAGTGGCATTACGAAGGTTTCTGGACACATTTCCTAGTATTTGAGCTAAAGAGACTAGAATGTATTGACTGAGCTGAAAGGTGAAAGGTTTATATGATTTGAAGAGATCCCAGAATACTGGAAAAATACAAAAATCTGTTAACATAATTTTACTTGGAGAAAAATTTAGTCTTAATTTTTTTCCCTTTTTTAAAAAAGATCCTGCTTACAGCTCATTACAGACTGTCCACCTGTTATTCAAGAGGAACTAGATCTTATTCGTTCTCTTAGTTACTTTGAAGAATTTGGTGTGAAAATTTTACCATTACAAGGTACAGTTTAGCTCTTATCATCTCTATCTCATTTGTGTTCTTTATAGCAATTTTTAAGTACTAGCCTTAAGGTTTCATATTTGTGCAAGTATTAGGTACAATCATTGCATTTCTGTACTCTTGTATAAATAATCTAATTGGCTCAGTTATTTGCAAAAAGAATATATTTTTGAAGTCTCATTAAATTTAACGAAAGACTGAGGTATATGCCTCACTTACATCATTGTAATTTATCTTGGTTGGATTTTACCAACATTTCCTTTTTGGAATATATTGCTCAATGTCCCCCTAGCCTTTACATTAAAACATTTAGGTTATATTATTAAAACCTAATAAAGCAAAACGAAGCTAAAGAATATCCACTGTTCTCCATGGCTTATCTTCAATCTGACCATTTAATCCTAATGTTATAGTTGCATCTTCCTTTCCCAGCCACTTTGGAATCTAAAAACCCACATTTTTAAAATCCAAAGTATTTCTCATATTAATTAGCATAGTCTACAAGAAACTTACTCACTACCATAATATGACTAAATCTAGTTTATACAAAACCAATTACTACTATATCCCCCCTAAAATATACATACATTACCTGTAAATTCTTATGTCTACCGCAGCTATATCATGACTTTGAATCTTTAAACCTGTCAATCATTTCTCTTGGAGGATCTCAACAACTTCATGTAACCATTGGTGTCATCTCCATCATCTCAGCTGGTTCATTCTTGCTTCATTTACTTGTTTTATGATTCTTTCATTCTTTCTGTATGACCAAAGCACCTCTGTACCCCTTTCATACTCTTTATTTACTTTTGTATTTAATCCACATTTATCATTAATTTATTCTTACCCCTATAGCTTCTTATTTATGTTTTTAAATAATCAATTCCTGTGCATTCAATTTAACTTCCACTTTTCTGCATTTTACCTGCCTTGATATTATCAGATATTCTCATATACAGTATCATCAGTCAGGTCAGTCATACTTAATGGTACATTTTTTGTTATTGTTGTTTTGTTCTTCCACTTTCTATTTATTTGGGGGAAAAAACTTTCAGGAGTTTTTGATGCTTCTGTTATTTGAAAATGACTAATGTTACTATTGCTTAAAAAATCTGTTTAATTTAATGAGTACAGAAGGCCATTAATTACAGTGTCAGCTGTAGTGTATACAAAAACATTTTTAAAACTAGATTGCATATCATTATGTATTTCTTTTTACACTTTAAAAACAGGCCACCATACAAAAGATAAAAAGAAAGATACCGCCTGCAGGCTCATAAACTAAATACGGAATATGAAAATCCAAAATTATTTATCATGGAAAATCAATATTAACTCTGATCAAACAGAGTGGAAACTAAGATGATCCTCCTGGGTTGGGCTGTACTATCTCATATTTCATGTTTTCATATTTTCAGTGTTTTGAAAAGAAATAAAGATTCCACTATAACATGATGATTTTTATCCTCCAAAGATAGAAGATGCCCATTTATAAGATATTTCCTAGAGTAACATATTTCTCCACACGAATGAAGGTGTTCAATTGTGCTTTAAATTTGGGTTCCTCACAGCATTTGAAAAGAGTATTTTGCAATGCACATCAGTGTGAAAGAGGCAGTTTTTGAAGTAGCCAAATAGCTTTTTCCTCAGCTGTTCAGCTGCTTCTCACATTTCTCCACATGCATATATGTATATAACTGATCCGCTTCTGGTTCATAGTCCCAGCTAAAGTGTTGTCTGTGCCTTCAAAACAATCACACTGAATCTCCCAGAGGATGTTTAAGCTTTAGCACTTCACAATAAGATGCTTCACTTGCACCAACAAGGTTTATGAAATACCAGTTTGAATGCTTTGCATAGGCCTACTTTAAATATACATTTACATTTATAGCACTAATGAACACTTTACAAGTATCTGCCTCAAATACAATTTTATTGCATTTCTTAATAAACATATTTTCTCTCCAGTGCGCTTGTGTTCTGATCGACTCAGCCTTATCAAGGAATGTCTCTCTCGGCTGCCCACAAACTATAAGCAATCTGCCAAGTTTTTGGGACTTGCAAATTTGCTGAAGGTTGCAGGTAAAATCAAATATCATTCCTAACTTGTGTTGGTTGGTTGTCACAGGCTGTTTTATCTATATCCAGTGTCAGTGGGCTCCCAAAGCTCCAGAGAGCCAACACAACCCCCCTTGGCCATTAGGCAACCCAAACACAAGTACACAATGGGAAATACTCACAGTTCCTTCTCACACACTTCCCCAGGTCTACTACTATTCCTATTACTAGTATTAGTCTACTACAGTTTGTGAGCCCTACTGCTACAGAACCTTATTTCTGTCTGTTAGCCTTAGGCTGCTTCCAGTGGCTCTATTCACACAAAGTAACAGAAACCACTTCCCCTGTCACTCTCAGAACAACTCTGATACACCAATTACTTCACCACAAACAACAACAGCCAGCTACTTTTCTGCTCAGCTCCTAGCTGGGCTAGCTAGGCAGAGGTCTTAAAGGGACAGAGCACCATAAGCCCAGGTGCTAGCTGACTTTCAGGCAGCCTGCCCTCTCACATATAGACTATTCGTTTAAGGATATTGTTTATTTAGAGATTCTAAATTGTCTTCAAAAATGCTTAAATTATATTCAAAAATTATATCATTGTTAACCATTGTAACCTTTTTACATAAAATATCAATGAATTTAGTTCAGTTGATTTAATTAGACAGCCCTCCATCACCAGCAGAATGTAAAGCAGCTAAAATACATTTGCTACCTACATTCAGTCTGTAAATCTTTCTATTACTTAGGAAATTATAATTATCTATTTTGTGCAAAAGCAATCTAGTTTGCCATATTTAAAATGTAAGTTTATTTGAATACTCTTTGTGTTGTCAATAAACTATGGAAGGGTTCTTTTAATGATCCAGTGTTTCTCAACCTTGACCATTTTAAGGCATGTGGACTTCAACTCCCAGAATCCCACAGCCAGCAACACTGGCTGTGGAATTCTGGGAGTTGAAGTCCACATGCCTTAAAATTGTCAAGGTTGAGAAACACTGTAAATCAGTTTCAGAAAACCATTTGATATATATTGCTCTCATTTTCCCCCCTGTCATTACCAAGATAAAAGAATGATATATCTGTTTTATTCTCAGGTTGCTCTGTTACCACTCTCACAGTGCTTTGCTATTTAACATACAGAAAACACAAGTTCCTGACCTGCAGTGTATACACTCCTGTCATTATAAAGAAGGAATTCTTAATCTCTACGGTTGTAAATCTTAATGTGTAAAGCCAAGGAGGCTTTTAAAAAGGAAAATGATAGAGTGTAGTATGTAGTTGTGAGAGTAAAAGTAGGAGTGTATTAAACTTAAGTTTTGAATTAGCCTTATTGATCAATGAAAAATTCCACTGTCTCAGAATATCATTTCATACCGTTTGCTGATAAATGTATAGAAGTCCCAAGTAACAATTTCAGGTGGGCACTGTGCAAACATCTTAGCTGTGCAAACATCTTAGCTAAAAGAAGTTGGGGCTTTTTGCATACACAGTATCTCATACATATATGTATATTAAATTATGAGCTGCCTGATTCCTTTGTTAATTGTTATTTATTTATTTTGATTTGTTAATCAAATTTATATAGCCAGCCGTCTCACCCAAAGTGACTATTTTCTCTATTTAAAGAGAAAAATCCATAGTCAACCAATGTTGGTTTTAACAGCATGGCTTTCTATTAAGGCAAACATCTCCTTCTTCTCCTTCTCCAAAACCTGAGGTGGGGAGAACTCTCTCTCTGCCCCTGAATGACAATCCCTCAGCTATCTTGTATTATTATCCTGCCGTATGGTCCTCTTTTTCCTCTTCCAAATTTGCTAATCATTGGCCCTGGTCACCAAAAGTTTGTTCATCGTTTTTGTTAAGCATACTACTTATATGATAATTTGTGAAGTTTCAGATATTTTTTGAAATCTAGTGCAAATGAGATCTTGGGGAGTAGATATGATGGATTTGTGCATAACTGAATAACTATATTGAAAATATCTTTTGAAGTATGCTGAAGTGGTATGAGTAATGAAGAATACAGAGATTCTGAGAATAGAGATTTCTCTACTGCCAGAAGTGAACAAATTAATTCACTGCTGTGATAAACATGAGTGTCAAAGTATGAGCGTACTCCTTTTATTTAACACAGAATTCAAGCCAGTTTTTTATTACAAAAAATAATCATTCAAGTGTCCCCAACCACTTCAGAACCTCTGTATTCTTCATTACTTGATTTCATCTTATAAGATTCTTTATCTCCCTGAGAGAGCATGCTGACTCATTATAATATCTACCTATTTATTTTGAATATCTTCCTAACTCTCACAAAAAATAACTGAGGATGCAAAGCACATTGATAACTCTGGTAACCCCAGTAATCTTTTGCTAATTCTAAAAGTCTGTAATGACTCTTATACTCATACAATGATAGCAATATGTTTCATCTTAAATTGAAACTATAGATCAGTTGTGCACACTAATTTGAGTTTTGGTCTGCAGTCATCCTTAACTTTATAATAGCTTCTTTGAAAAAATAATATGAATCCATTCTATTAAAATTCACTGAAAAATAATCTAAAACATAAAACGCCTGTGGAGATTCTCAGTCATCCAAGTCATAGTTATCCCAAGATGCTTTTTCAGGAGGCAACTGGACTATCTTGTTTTTCTTTGAAGATGTTTTGCAAAACATTTTCAGAAAAACAAGAAAGTCCAGTTGCCTTGTGAAAAAGCATCTTTGGGATAAATAAAACATTAAGTTGCACTTTGTTCCTATTTTGGAGATAGAAAGTATAGCTGGAAAACAGTGTTGGGGGATTATACTCAGGGATTATGGTGCAAGATTTTTTCTCCCAGGCAGCCAAATAACTCAAACTGATATCCATTAAATTCAGCCTTTTTCTTTTTATCAACTAGGCCTGGCCCTGTCTGCTGTTCTCAGTTCTCCCGCATTAAGGAGGACGTTTTGTCCATCTTTTACCATACATTTCAGAAAGTTTCTGAGTTCATTTGAGGCCCAGAACTATTGTGGGAATCCAATTATACTGTACAGAGTTTCATTTTTAATTGAGAGGGGTCAGCCCTCTCATATATTGGGAAATATATGAGAAAGATAGAAATCAATGAAATATTTGAAAAAAGATTTTAACAGCTAAGATTCATGATTAGTTTATATGATCAAAGATTGATTTAAGGGACAAAGGACAATGTAAATTAAGATAAAAATAACAGTCTGCAATTATTTACAAAGAGCTAAAAAAAGCAGGATAAATAAAATATGTTATCATAGAAGCCAACATAGAAGATGCTGAATCAAATTTCAGAACACTAGCTATGTGTTGCAGAAACCTGGAAACCAGTACCTGGAGTTGTACACTGGAAATAAACTAGAAGTTGTACAACTTACATAACACCATAATAATATTTTTTCATAAACATAATCCTACTTCATCTTATTATATTACTTTCAAGAAGTTTCCTGTCTCATCTGTTTATGAAAAATAAGCCCAAGAACTTTCTGCTTTTACTCTCTTTATTAGCTTTCTACAATGTGGTGCCCTGCAGAGATGTTCAGTTGCAATTGTCAGCAACCCATGGCTATTACTGCCAAGGAGTGATATAGAAGCTGGGCTTACCACCACTGGAGAGCATCATGTTATGGGTTATATTCATGAGTGGATTATATTCTCATTATTTTTTACTGACTAAAGTTAAGAGAAATGGGAATTAGACTTCAAAATAAATGTTCATAGATTAATTCTATAATAGATTTTTTTAAAGACACTGTTTCATGGCAGCTTCAAAGATGCTTGGCATCTAGCCTTCATGGAACAGTCCTCAGAAGTAACCTGCCATTCATTTATTGCTTTTTAACCTTGAAAGAATCTGGCATAAATATTGCTCACAGCTGTTTACTAGATGCAGGGATTGCTCTTCGAATCATGAATTATGAAAGTCCTTTTAAAATAATTTTTGTTTCAAAATGACTGTCAGCCTAGGTTGACCAGACAGGAAACATGACCAGAAGAGCTAATTCTACTTTTTTGTAAAGCTACATTAGCAAAATATTGCAAGTATACGTTTCCCACTGTCTCCTTTACAACCTGAGAACTTAGGGAAGGTCCCTTCTGAGCCTTTTGGTTTGCCCATTATGCAGCTGCAGGCTAGGCCATGGCTCAGGAATTCTGGGAATTGAAGTCCACGAGTCATAAAAGAGCCAAGGTTGCCTGCCCCTAGACTAGGCCCTCTCCTGTCTGACCATTCCCTAGGAAGCATCTCTCCGGCTCCTTCCTCAGGGTCTTTCTTACATACCATTATAATTACAGTGACAGTCATAGGTTGATTTTTTTTATATAATTAGTGATTATATATAGTCTTTTTTTCTAGAAGATGAAAATAGGTTTATATTTTGAGTGGTAAACAAACAGATGATCTTATTATTGAGGAAGATCTGAAGACTGTATAGATGTTAGTTAGATTTTGCTGGTTGTACAGTACTTGTACCTTACATGTCATCATGAGAGGATGTTTCCTAAGCACGAGATCTATGTGTCAGAGCATAGAAGAACATGAAAAAAAAATCTATCTATGGTAACAATATAAATAATAAGTTGTGAAGAGGCTTCTGTCCATTTATCAATTGTGTTTATCAGTTGTAATAGCATGACTTCTGTCCTGTATACATCAACTGTATTAGAAGTTACAAAATGTTTTTTTATTCTGATTTCTACGATGTGTTATAATAATAGTATATCCAGAATGTTCTGCACGTCATTGGATGCATTGGCTGTCCCTGTATTCACACTACAATGTTTTACGCCTTACAGTGTTCCCCTTCCCCAGCTGGCATATTAGTTACAATATTCTGGGAATATATTTCCATATATTTACTGATTAATACCTTTGTGATAAGTGATACAGTTGCTTCCTCTGTTCTTAGTATATAAAGTAGTTACTTTATCTTGCCTGGCACATAAGCAGTTTTTCAGAGGAAATACATCTTTCAACTTCGTTACTTCTGTTTTTCCAGAGGTAACTAAGATTATATGCTGTGATTTAGCTTCTTAGAGTTGTTCTTTAATGCCTAAATTTAATTTTTTATTTTACTTACGGAATGTATATCCCAACTTTATGCTAAAAAACTTGCTCAATTGGTAGATGCCAATTTCAGAAATCAGCTTTGAAAACAAATTCCCATTCAGAATAAACAAATCACCTAAATATGCAATAAAATATAATTAAAAATGCACTATTGGTTTCCACTAAAACCTATATCCATAAAATATTACATTATATGTGATTATTTTTTTACTTCTTTATACATAGCACATGCTCCTTCTAATGCTGTGTTCAATTTTTAATGGTTTTATGCACCTGAATTTGAAAAAGGGCACCATCTAAATATTTGCTTGGACAATTATTTTAACTGCTTTTGGTTCTTTAAACAGTAGACAACACAGAATTTTCAGTAGTAAATGTCACTGGGTATCTTGGATAAAGCAGTTCTGCATTTAAATGTCTGGCAACAAAGATGAAAAAACTACTGCATTGTTGAGGCGTATAATTCATTATATTCCTTGTATCTAGTAGTTTAACTTCTTGAAGTGTACCTATGAAATAGCATGTATAAAACTATCATTAGAAATTAATTTCACTTGTATAATTCCTAAATGTTTTAATTTTTTGTGTCCCAAGAAGTATGACGAGTATGTCTGATTAGAAGAATAAGAGCTGATTAATAAATCCACAAAGGATAAAAGTTGGAGGAACTCCATGGTTAGGCCTATAAATTGTGTATGAATATAGGTATAGGCTTTCCTGCCTGAGCAGGGTGTTGGACTAGATGACTTCCAAGGTCCCTTCCAACTTTTTTTTTTTTATTATTATTATTATTATTATTATTATTATTATTATTATTAAATATAATCACATTGAATGATGAAATATCTGCTTGCCATCCTATCAGGATTAACAGTTACTATTAATCAATCAGTGAACATTTGTATAATAAGGAGGATGTACAGAGGATGTTTTGCTGTATTATCTTGATCTGTCACACAAACTCAATTAAGAAAAAGCAATTTCTGCCACATCTAAATATGCCCACATTTCTGACAAATAGAATTAATTGATAAATTTACTGTTTTATTAAATTTGAATTAATTATATCAATTTGGGTTGTCTTAAGTGGTGTGGTGGCCTAGAGGTGGAGCTCTTGCCTTAGAATCAGGAGGTTGTGAGGTAGCAGGAAATATTTCTTTTTCTGGACGCAAAGAGAAAATATCTGCTGTGAATTCCGCTTAGGCATCAGGAAAGGCATCCGGCCAGTAAACACTTAGCTCCATTCAGTCACCCCAACCCCACCCCGATACAAGGGATTACAGGGTCATTAAAAAATAAATAAATTTGGGTTGTTCTTGGAAAGTGGGTAACATTGTCATTTGGTTGTAATGTTGTAAAATAGTGCCTGTCTTATATACTATTAGCCAGTTACTTTTGTTGCTGTCTGTTCCATTTTTAATTAATGTCAGGCACCAGTAAGAATATAAATATATAAATTATTTTGTAGGTGATGACCAGATGGAGAGAAAAGGACAGGTTTTGATACTTTTAGTGGAACAAGCACTCAAATATCAGGATTACAAAGCTGCAAATATGCACTGTCAGGAACTTATGGCTTCAGGTAGAGTATATCTGCACCCCATCCATGTGTACAAATGGTTATAAAAATGATCTTGGGAATTTTCTAGATTGTATAAAATACCATGTTGCCCTCTGCTTTTCTCCTGAAACTTGATCAGTGTCTATTATTTGTTATTTGTGAGGTATCTGTAGATATGCTATGACATCCTTCTGATCTGGAAGATTCTTGTTTTCTAGTACAGAAGCCTTCAAGCCATTCATTGTCTCATTTTTAAATATGGGAAAGGGTATTGTATATTATATTTGTATGTTGTATGTGTATGTTGAGTGAACCATATTGTGATGAGATAGAGTTGGATATTACATCTCATGTGACAGTGAGATGGGCAACGTATAAATTGAATATATAAAATAAAAATACTGTGTAGAAGGAGTTATTGAGGATGGAATGATGAATGAATATAGTTAATACATTATCTATTTCCATTCTGTGTCCTTTTTGTAATATCCATGGCAGGATACTCTAAAAGCTGGGAGGTTTGTAGCCAGTTAGGACAATCAGAAGGATATCAAGACATGGCCGTTCGGCAGCAGCTCCTGGCCTATGCTTTGACACACTGTCCCCCAAGTGCCATAGAATTGCTATTGGCAGCAAGCAATATTCTACAGGCTGAGGTATGTCGCAAATTTCTAAAGCCCTATTTACTGCATGACTAAAGAATAACAAGTTTCATCTTTATGCTAGTAGAACATGGAACTGGACAGCTGCTTTGAATAAAACAGTTAAGTATCAAAACAAAGCCAAAATGGTGTATATGGGTTTGTTTTGCTCCTTGCATAAAATTCTATTTTCAGTCAATAATCTTAAAAAAAAACAGTTTGTTATACTGTACACTAGGCCAGTGATGGCGAACCTTTTAGAGGCCGAGTGCCCAAACTGCAACCCAAAACCCACTTATTTATCACCGGGTGCCAGGTGGGCGTGGCCCACTGGGTGGGCATGGCTGTGGTGGTCATGGCAGATTGGGTGGGTGTGGCCAAGATGGGCGTGGCCACCTTGATGTTGCTCATGGGGAGGGACACCTGTGGGGGCCAGGCAGGGTTGAGGGAGATCCAGGGGGTCTCTGGCAGGTGGGGCAGTGGGCAGGAGGCTTGTCCTGTGGGGTGAGGCGAGGCAAGGCGGGGGTGCCATTGTCACAGGGCAAGGTGAGATGGGCCGGGGCGGCTGCTGCCTGACACCATTGGCCCCTGGACATAGAGGCCAGCGAGCGCATGGGTGCTGGGATGCATCTGGCCCTATGGGACCTCAGTGAGTTAGCAGGCAGCTGGTTAAAGAGGGATGGTTGCCATCTCCGGAGCATGGCGTGTGTGCCCACAGAGAGGGCTCTGAGTGCCGCCTCTGGCACGCGTGCCATAGGTTCGCCACCACTGCACTAGGCGTTAAAAGCACATTCTTATTTGACTAATCAGTAAATGGAATGGGAAAATACCTAATATTACAATGTTGTATTTTTTTTTTTTAAAAAAAAGGATCCTTATCTTTAGGAATTGATTGAGGGAGAACGGAATAAGAGGAATAAAATTCACACACCCTTAGCTTTTTGTTATGCATAAATATATCAGCTACGCTTCTTCAAAAAACCCTGCTGGTTTATGGATGACATGTGGTGCTTGCTAATGACATTCATCATTTCAAAAAAAGAAGCAAAAAATTAAAATAGCCGTTTTTTATTATTATTCCTGCATAAGTTTGTAGTATCGTAGCAGTTGCAGAAGAGTGAGAGGAGCAAACTAACTGGTCAAGGGCATTTATGGTTTACAAATAACTATAAGTAAGATTTTTATATTCATTCAGAGAGTTATTGCATTGTATTTTTTTTGCCATTATCCATACAAGATTTCCACTTTGCTTTATCCTTTCTTTGTCTATTTCCATTTGTTGTAATATGAAGAGTAAAGTAGCCATTAGTCATAGGAATTACTTTTTATTATGCCAGTCTTTCCTAGAAGGAAATTTATTAAATGATGATGGTGAAGATATGTGAGCCCAATCAAAAGGTAGAGTTTCTAAAGCTTTCTGCTACCAGGAACATAGTAATCTGGAGAGTTCTTAGAGTAAATGCAGTTTTATTTCCATTTCTTACTCCAGATTCTGCAGCACTGTATGTATTTATGTTGCTTCTAAGTTAATGTAATCACCTTTAAAATTCTTGCTCCTTGTGCACTTTCTTTTTTATATCTTCCTTTATATTGATTGTTCCTCATGATATGCATAGAATACATAGAATATATTATATAGGTTTCTCTCCCCCCACCCCCATTGTTTTAAATGATTACAGGAAAGGCATAAATTCTGATTTTTAAACAGACTGTGTTACATATGTGTTTGTATTACGTCGTAAATCAGTGTATGCTTCCATCTGAAAAACAATTTAAATTATTTTGGGGGTGAGGGGGGTGCAAAATGGTCACCACCATATTCAGTCTTGATTTGGCCAGAATGATTTTCTAAATTCCACCAATAGATTCTTTAACAAAATGTGTAATTTTATTTTTAGGTTCTTTATAACACAGTCAACTACCAAATACGACCTTCTGAAAAAGGAGAAAATGTAAATATTTCCCGATCATCAGCTGGAATGAAATTAGAGTGTCCTCTGGAGGTAAAACTTTTTATATAATACTGTTTCTCCACCCCCACCCCCACCCCACTAATTTCATTTCCTTCAGAATTAGCATTAGTTTCTCAAAAATAGCTTCTAATTTCTTTTCTTTTTTTTCTTATGTCCTTTTCACTTAGTCTCTCACTTCTTCTCCCCTCCCCTTTATTGCATATCACAGTTGTGCAAAAAGTCTTATCATTTGTGGTTTTATTCTACAAAAATGATGGGAGGTGATGATGGAGGTGCTTCCTTATAAGGATGATCAGCGGAGGGAATCTGGAAGGATTTTGTATGACCTAATTGGTTCCTAGAGAGCATCTGAATTCTCTGAAATTCTAATAAAAAAAGAAAGTATGAGTGATACCCACATGTTGGCTAAAACCAACATATTCTAGGGAAGCCACAATACATTTTTAGGATTGGGAAGGGCGAAGAGCTCTTAGCAGGACACTTACATGCAAACTGGCAGATTCTCAATAATAGACCTAAATCTTGAGTGACTTGACATAGTCCACTCTCTGGAGTAGATAGCAGAGTACTGGTGGCCTAGGTTCAGTGTTAAAAATCTGGTGTTTGGATGGAAGCAAAGAAAGGAGGAAATGAAAAAATAATAATAATGACATCTTCCCTCTATTCTCATACTTTTCTTTTCTGCAATTCTTTGAGTTTTCCATCAGTGCCTAAGTAAATCTGGATTAATGTTGGCAGACTATGTAAGGTGTCTTGATGAATGAGCCTGTCTGTATTTTATCTGCAAAAGTCAACTCTTTAAGTAGGCCAGGTCAGGAAACTTACTCCACAAATCTGAAAAGAACTACGCAAATATGGATAGATAGTAAGGACAAAGGAGTAAAAAAAAAAGGAGAGGGTTATAAAAATGGAAAACCATGAAAATTTTCCCGGAGCTTAAATTCAGAATTGTTCATCCATTGCCATCTTATTTCCTCCTCCCCAAACAGAAACTGTACTTTATTGCAGTGTTTCTCAACTTCTGCACCTTTAAGATGAGTGGACTCTAGTGCCCAGAATTCTGGGAGTTTGCCCAAATAACTTAAACATGCTGAGACTGAGAAACATTGCTATATTGTGTTAAGGTTGAGAAACAGAATCTTGAGAGCTTACCTGAGTTTTCCCATCCCTCCCTCTTATGCTATTATGAATGAGGAAGGAGTTAATTTAAGCTTCTTTCTCATAGTTTTGCTGTTTTCCAGGCTCCAGTATACTTTTTAAAATGTAATCATCATTGCCTTTGCCTAGTTTTCCTCAAGGTCATTTCTGTAGCGGTCTATACATATACTTACCCTCTTTGAGCTAGTCACTTAAGCCTCTGTCATTTCACAACTTTGTCAGACAAGGAAGCAGCTACACAGATGCTGCAGGATCTCGGTTAAGGAGTGGCATGAGGACCAGTGGGCCATTAGATTCTGTCTCATTTGTTAGGTAAGCTAGTTCATCCTCTGAGCATTTGAGTTGACTTGGAAAACAAAATGTTGTTGACTTGGTCACTAGATAGTGGTTTTTGCCAGGAGGTCAACATTGATCCGTTAATCCTTGAACCATAGTTGACGTCTCTTCTTCCATGGAAATAGAAATAAAGATTTGGCCTCAAACTATTAGCCTTCTTGATTGGGCCTGGCAGTAAATTAAAGATCTCCTGATGTTTCATGGCTTAGCTTAACTTCTCAGCTTGATCAAACCTGGCAAGGAGGCAGGGGGGCAGAAATTGGCGCATATGCTATTAGATCTGAAAAGGTCTTTTGAGAACCTGCAGAAAAAGAAAACAATTTTCCTCTTGAATTACCTCTTCCCTAGTTTAAGCTTGGCTGCTGTCATATGATCAAATAATTTATGCTATTACTGTAATGTACTCAAGAGATACTTGACAAAAACCGAAACAATGTTTTAGAGCATTAAGTGATTAAAACATAGTGCTTAAGTATAAACTGGTTTTTGTTGTTTGTCAAGGCTAAAAATAATAATTGAGGAAAATTGTTGAACATGAAATGAAGGAGGCAACTTTATGTTTAATCTACTTAATACTTACATATCTTTTTTAAAAAATAAGCAACGGTTTTATTTATCTGTTCCATTACATTTCATTGTATGGAAATGAAACTATTGTGTGTAGGAGGTATAGAACATATTTGCTGCCTTTAAATACCTATTGGTTTTTTAAAAACGGCCACTTGTTTTCTATATAGATTCTGTGGTAATTAATATAGTACAGAGTGGGAATACACAATTTTTAGCCCCAAAGCCTCACCCTTTTTTTAAAGAAAAATTATAATAGACATCATTGCCAGCATATGAGTGAATTTCTTTTGTCTTTAGTCTCCCCAGCAAGTCCATTAAATTCTTACAGACTCTAGAGTTTCATAGAACACAGTTTGAAAACCTGATCTAAGCAGTCTTGAACAGGATTTATTTATTTTCCACTTTTACTATTGTGATAAATAATTCAAGGCAACTAACATACCTAGTACTCCTTTCTCCTCCTCTTTTCCCCACAACAATGCTGTGAGATGACTTAGGCTGAGAGAGAGTGACTGGTCCAAAGTCATCTATTTCCAGGAAAGAGAAAAAAGCCTTTGCTTATTCTTACATTTCAACAGAGAAAAGTAGGCTTCAAAAATGCATTCACTGGTTGCCTGTAATCAGTATTTAGTAGTAAGGTATAAAACTTGGACTAGAAAGATCCAGTGTCAAGTCTTTACTTAATAATGGAAATTCATTCAGTGGTTTTAAGGCATTTATGATTTCTCAGCCCAATGTAGTACATAAAGTCATAATTGTGGGATGAAGTTATGTATATGCTACCTTGAGTTTCTCTTTATAAATCGTACTGTGTATAAGAAGCCGGAAGAAAAATGATATGTAAAAGACTTGTCTTTAATTCATAACTGTGGTTAAGAGAAAAGTTGCTTTTCTTAAAATAAATAAAAATGAATTTTAAATGGTTTTACAGAAATAAAATCAGTTAAACCAACAAAGAACTAGATAATATATATCTCATCAGCTATGGATTTTCAGTTACTCCTATTTTATCATAATTATCAGTGTCACATATTTCAGTGGATCTACTTTAAGTAGAAATTTTTAACCAAGCAGTCTTTGAGCTATAATTAAGATGTTTTCCAAAGCAGTTAGTAATATGGTTAAAAGATAATATCTTGACTCAACAATATTCTCTCTCTCATTCACTTTCAACATAGTTTATTAAGCATAGCCAAAGTAAAATACAACTAAAGTACAGTTGGTTGAGTTTATACAACATAGCAAATATAGCCTATGATTTATTTCCTGAATTCATGCAATACATTAAGCCAAATCAAATAACCACATGACATAATAATATAATCGACATAAACACATCCTCTATGTCTGGTATTTATGAGAGAGAACAGAGATTCTTTAGTATACTGTATATTGTTGTATATTGTATATTGTCACTTGCTCTCTTTCTCTGTAACAAGCATGTAATCTAGATGTAGCAACCATGTAATCTGATAAAACAAGAAATCAGGTTTATTTTTGTTTAAAAATATTTAATAAAGCTATTTGATTCCATTACAATTCTGATTAGTATATAATATTCAGATAGTCAAAAACTGTCATATAATGTACAGGGGGGGCTGTACCAATTCTGAACTGAGAAAAGTAATGTTTAAAAGGCTCTTTGGAATAATGTTGGGAGAATGGGAGAGACAAATCTTGGTGGGGGAAACGTTCCAGAGAGCAAGGCATACTTCTTAGGTCCCATTAGTTGACATTGTTCAATAGATGGGATGCCAATTCTCCCTTATAATACACAAAATATGGGAAATGATTTTCTCTCAGATAACTAGATCCTATGTCACAAAGGGCTTTATCATAACTAGTACCTTGAATTGCATCATGAACCCTACCGCAGGGGTCCTCAACCCCCAGTCTATGGACTGGCACCGGGCCGCGGCATGCCAGCAACCGGGCTGCGCAAACAAGTGAAGCCCCATCCACAGGATGCAGGCAGCACATGAAACCACGCCCCTTCTGGTCTGCAGAAAAATCTTTCTCCATAGAACCGGTCCCTGGTGCCCAAAAGGTTGGGGGCCTCTGCCCTACCGGTAACAAGGCTGCTCATGAAGCAGAAGGTTACATGGCCATGCTGTGCATGCCAATAGCTGCCTGTCTCAGATGAAGTTTCCAAGTGATCTTCAAGGACAATCCCATATACTGTAGAACACATTGAAATAATTCATGCAAGAGGTGACCAAAACATGAGTAATTGTCCAAAGAATATCCAGGTCTAAGTAAGGTCATAATTGGCATATAAAAAAATTGTGCAAAGGTTTTCCTGGACACAGCTGCTGCCTGCTGTTTGAGCAGGAGATGTGAGTCCAAGGAGAAACACACACACCCCCCAAAAAAATTGCATGTCAGTCCCAAAAGCAGAAGTCCAGTCCTGTTCAATTTTCCAATCCTGGGTATTCCAAATACACACAGCCATTTAGTCTTGTACTGTAAATCTAACCAAATCTTGTTGTAAATCAGGCAAATCCCTAGAGGGCATCCAGCTTGCTTTCCAGATATGTAGGTACATATACAGGATCATGACATCAAATGAGATGTGTGATTTTTTTTTAATCCACATAGAATATCCTCAATTTTACATGATTAGTTTCCAGGACGAAGACAGATATTCGGTCATAGAATGAAGATATGGAAGACAGTGCTGGATGTCTGATCAGTTCATTCTTCTCTGGTTTTTATGCTTCCTTAAGTGTATACTTACATGCAGTCCTTTTTTTGTAAAAAAAAAAAAAAAAGATGCTGGAACTCACATATGTCATACAACCTGCCTTGCCTACCCTACAAGGTTCCATCCAAAAAAGGTGCCGGAACGCCGTTCTGGGTGTTCTATGACAAAAAAAAAACCTGCTTACATGTGACGTGGTTTTTCATGTGATTAGAATGTTCTAAAGAGGAACACATTTTAACAAAAATGTATATCAAGGAAAAATGCTTTATGGATATTAATAGGCACTATTATGGTCAGCCTTCCTTCTAAGAATCAATAATTAATTCTTAGATAAGCTTAAGTCACTAGACAAACTGTTCTACTATGTGAAAATATCATGTTTATTTTAGAATAGCACTCTGACAAACAACTAAACATATTATTTATAGCTTTTTTACAACTTTCAGCAAAGCTTTGTTTATTTGTTTACTGTTGTCTCTGTTTGAAGTTTGTAATGTCAACCATGATAATCTTAATGAGACTGAAATGCTTCTAATTTTATAATGTATATTTAGTTATTCAGACTGTTCCTTCCAAACATTTGCAATAAAGCAAAAATATTTTGTATCAGTTGTCAAGATTCATTAACTGGCTTCTAATCAATAGCTGATTACTGTAAGCTTCTGAAACACATTTTGAAAGATTATAGTTAAATAAAGCTGTGTTTTCTTCACATTGGAAATTGCAGTACTGTATTAAAATATGCATTTATAACTGAGAATGAAATGTGCTTTTGTTATCCCATATTCATATGGGCACTTGCAGGAAATGGTTGAAATTGGCTAACCTTTGGAAGTTGCTTTATGCTTTTTTTGCATGTGTTGATTTAAAAAAAATATTTTTTTGGCAGATAGCATTTAATGCTTATGTGTTGTGTATTGCATAAATTCACAGGATGATAGCAGCTTTTCCTCTAGTCAGTCTGCTGATCTCCTGCAGTGGACCACAGCTAAAACCATGAAGGTCCTTTCTAACACAACTCTGACCACAAAGGCTGTGTTGCATGCTGTCAGTGATCGACAGTGGTGGAAGAAGTCAATAGCTTATCTTCGACCATTGCATGTAAGAAGAAACCATATTTTAATTTTCTAGTTGATATGCTTTGGTTTGTTAAGTGCATCATTACTTTGTATTCCATAGGGGATTTTGTTATGGGCTTTCGTAGGACAACAGAGAATACACAGAAATATCATATGTACCTCAAAGTCCTGAAGTATGCATTTTATCTTTGCATGTGGCTGTTCAGATTCAACTTTACTGCTGGAGTGAAATGGAGAATTAAAGTATAAGTCCCCATGTCTTATGGTATCTTAACATCTGATGTAATTTCAGTATTGGCTTTCTTTCTGTTTCTGAAAGGGTCAAGAGTTTGGAGATGTATTAAAAAACGCCTCTGGAGCAAATGCAACAATTGAAAAGCAAGGGTGTCATCCATTTTACGAATCTCTGATTGATAATCCATATCTTTCAGATGTAAGTTTAAAGCCTACTAGTACTTTTTAAGCACTCCTAGCAACCTGACTTATACTATGTTCTGTGACTAGATAATAGATGAGATCTTATCCAACTAGCATTGTCAAAAGTTAATATATTGAATATTAAGTGCATTTCTGGCTATAATAATTATTTTAGGAATAGTTGAAATATTTAAATATGCTGCTATGCTTTAAACCCCTCTTCTACAGAATGAAATAACTTATACTATGTATGAGCATGCTCCTTTGGAAAGCTTTGCAGAAGTATTGTTGAGAACAGGAAAGCTTGCAGAAACTAAAAGTGAAGGACATGATCTGTTTCCTGCTACAGAAGGTAAAATATATACATGTTTATCTGGACATAAAGTGTGCTCTATTAATATATTAATTAATTTTTATATATTAATATATACACAACAATGTGAAATCACAGCCAACAGTTTTTTAGCTGGTATTGGCCTTCATACACATTGAATTCTTCCCAGGAATCTAGGATGTCATAATGTATCGACATAGTATATGTGCTATATCATCACCATCATGGTTCATTGCACATGATTAGTCTGGATTTGGCATTTTTACCCCCCTATCAATTCTTTCCCAAGGACCTCCTGAGATGTGGAGATGTTGTTTGATGGTGTTAAAAAGTATCATCTCAGGATGTAAGCTATAAAGCTGCCTTTTGCAATTGACTGATTGTGATTTTGTCAATGCCGATGGTGTCGTTCTACTTCTAATTCCAGGTCTTTGTATTTTGCGATTTTCTTCAGTTCTTTCTCTTTTGTTCTACTGTCTCCAGTACTGCAACATTCACTATCCAGACTTTTTTGTCTTTCTTATAGACAGTTGTTAAGCCTGGTGTTCTGTATTTTATGATCCCACCAATGCTTGCTTGTAGGCAAATGGTATTTCTTGCAGATCTTCCAATTGCTACTTTGTCATGCCATTGTTTGTAGTCAATCTATGTGATCTTCTTGCAATAGCTAATCAGGTGGTCCAATGTTTCTTCAGTTTCTTTGTATAAGCGATGCTTGCTGTCTGTTGCTGTCTTCTCAGTTCTGATTTTGTATGCATTTGTTCTTAGGCTTCGTCTTTTGCCGCCAGACTTCTCCCCTCTGTCTCTTTGTTCAACTTTCCTGCCCTTAGCCATTGCCATCTGCTTTCCCTGCTATTTTCCAGTGTGCTGGCCATGTAATACCTCGTCTTCCCATGTCTCTTTTCTCTTTTTCATTTGGTCTTTCTTGTAGGCCAATTTGGTCTCTCCAGTACTCAGTAACCCTTCATGGTATACTTGTTTCAGTGACTTTTTCTTCTTCAGCTATATGGTATACTTGCAACATTCATACCCATCTATTTTCCTTGGTAAGTAGAGCCTATCAACATTGTTGCATGGATGAAAGACACAATTCATTGTCAATATTTTTCTGGTCTTCTTATCCAGGGTTTTTTATTTATGCTTGAGTCCAGTCCACTATTCCAGCTGTATCTAATGATTGGAATTGCCCTGGTGCTAACTGCCTTGATGATAATTCCTCCACTGAGTTTGGACTTTAAGATCTTCTTCACTCTCATGATGTATTCCCTTCTAACCTTCAGTTAGGCAGTTCCACGTAGGATGGTTTTCTATAAAATTAAGGTGTTCAGATGTGAAAAGTTGAATATTTCCAGATATTATTATTGTTGTTGTTGTTTCAAATGTGTTTTAAACACCCAACTCCAGTGTGCCCCCACTCTGCCAGAGCATACAAAGCAGAAATTGGAGAAAAGGGATCTGTCAGATATCCAGACCCTTTGCCATGCATATATTGGCCCAAACAAGCAGATGTTATACTCTCAGATGTTAACGAAGTTTATCTATTCAGTTATAGAACCATCCAACTCAGGATGGCTTAGAAGCAGGTTAAAAACATACTTGGATAAAACAATAAACGGGGGAGCATACAAACTTAACTGCAAACATTTGGGTAGGTTCACATTTTGCCATCTTCGGGTGTCTGCCTGAAGGCCTCTTTTAAGGCCTTCCCAAAGGACTGCAGGATTGAGGCCATACAAGCCTCCAGAGTATCCTGCTCTAAAGGGCAGGCATGGTGATAGAGAAAATATGCCTTCTATGTCCCAAAATCCATGGTGGCGCAGTGGTTAGAATGCAATATTTCAGGCTAACTCTTCCCACAGCCAGGAGTTCCATCCTGACAGATTCAAGGTTGATTAGCCCTCTATCCTTCTGAGGTCAGTAAAATGAAGACCCAGATTGTTGGGGGAAATATGCTGACATTGTAAATTGCTCAGAGAGTGTTGTAAAGTTCTATAGAGTATATAAGTCTATGTTCTATTGTTATTGTTTTATTGTTGGAACTCAGAGCATGCCAAATCTATCAGATATTATGGGATAGGCAGAGAAAATTGGATACCCATGTCCTAAGCCGTGGACAGTGCTCATGGAAAATAGGTACAGTCATAGTTGGTAACATGGTTAAACATTAGGTCAATTTAGGTGAATATATGGCAAAGGAATAAATGTAAAAACATGATTGATTGATTTGATTGTTTATAGTAGATTGAGATGCAAAAGCGAAGTTTTGAATGAGGGAGAGCCATTGTTGGATAATCTTCAAAAAGGAAAGAAATAAAAGAAAAAACAATAAGAGAGAGAGAGAGAGAGAGAGAGAGAGAGAGAGAGAGAGAGAGAGAGATGAAAGACAGAAAATAGACATAAGAACTGCCATGGAAGCTGCTTTGGAACAGAACTAAAACAATTGCATTGCTTTCAGTTTTCACAGAATATAGTTGGGGAAACAAGGAAAGATTAGAAAGACAAAGACAATGCAAAATGATTTTGATAAAAATAAAAATGGTTTTGGAAGTGGGTAAGCAGGCTAAAGAATAAGATTCTAGCAGAGTGAATGGAATTACAAATAGAAGTGTTTAAATCAAATAGGATGAAGCTGAAATGAGGGAATGCTGGAAAGAATATACTAGAAATTTGCATGACATACTGATATATAATGACAACAAAGTATTGAAAGTTGTGAATATTTTGAAAAAGTTGTAATACTGCAGATGCAGATGGTATAACTAGAGAATTGTTGAAATATCAGTGTGGTTTCCTTTATGGATTGGTTGTGGAGTTTGTTTAATTCATATATACAATTCCACTATGTCTGACATTTGGAGGACTGACGTTTTAGTGAACACAAAAAGGCCAGGGGATTAACTTGCTCACTGTTGCTGGGAAGTTGTTTGGCCTTAATGGGTAGTATGTCGTCTGTGACAAAGGATGTATGCTTGTCAAAAGAAGCTTCAGTGGCTGTCTATAAGAATGTGCTTTTGCTCTCTTAGTTATATGGAAGTTAGAGTTGGCTGTCAGGAAAAACATAAACATAAATTGAATGCGCTCCTGAAGAAGAAAAATGGGAGAACATAGGGTCAGGAATGAATGCATGCTGAATGGATGTGGATTGAATATGTTTTGTTCATTGACTCTGTTTACGTCATACAACTCAACCGAACCAGTATATCCTTCCCATATTTAACATATACCACCTTTGTACCCATAAACCATCCTGTCTACGTCTTCTACTACAACCAGATCTCTAATATCAATATAAAGTCAACATAAAGGAAAAGAAAGGAAAAATTAAATAAATAAATGAAGAATAAGAAAATCCATGCTTTGTATAACATCGATATTCCAAAAAGGAATGGCATGATGAAAAATCACACTAATTATTTTGTTTACATGTTTCTTCCCATATGAACATTTATACAAGATTGCTCATTTATAACTGACTTGCTTTAATGTAGATAAATGTTATTTGACATTGTTGGTCTAAGAAAATCTATCACTGTCAAAGTTTCCAGGGAAACCGCTGAATATGAGAGTACAGAATGATGCCCTATGACACTGCATGTGTATGATACTTCAGAGAAAAAGGATCTAGTTCAGAATCTTATTAAATTCGTTTTAGTAGAAGTCAAATTCTTTTGGGGGGGGGACTTTCAAGAGATTTTATTCACTTGTTTAGCACTTGGCACTAGCAATAGCACTTATATACAGCTTCATAGTGCTTCACAGCCCTCTCTAAGCGGTTTACAGAGTCAGCATATTGCTCCCAACAACCTGGGTCCTCATTTTATTGACCTCGGAGGGATGGAAGGCTGAGCCACCATGCAGTATATTTATGGTATATATATTTTAATATATTTATCGAACAAATGAGCAGAAAAAAATCAATCATTTTGACCCACATATCCCGTTTTATGATGTAGGATGCTATGAATGCTTAGGCATTGACCTTGCAGATTCTTCACATGTATACTAGCCATGATGCCATATTGCCAGGTCAGCAAGCAAAATAAATGTCGAGACTTTTAAAATATACAGCATAAATCCACCAAAATTTTCCTCTGGTTTTCAAAACCTTTTTGACACTATCTGTAAGATTCCCTGTAAGATTCATTGCTTTTTCCAGTTGAAGTTCCATAGCTCAAAATAGCTATACTAGTCTCCCTTTAATTCTTTGTCGGTAAATTTAAATTTAACAAGTTCCATAAAAGCTTTCCTCAATCCTCATAATCTCTTTATTTATTTATTTATTTATTTATAATTTAATTTATACCCCGCCCTTCTCCTCATGGGACTCAGGGCGGCTAACAGCCTCATAAAAACTACAATACAAATACAATAATTAAAAGCCGAATTAAAAAGAAATATTTAAACAGGCCGATCAATTAAAATTACCCTTAAAAATCCCCTGAAACTTTAAAATCATTAA
>NW_015386760.1:847471-866987 GCF_001527695.2 Protobothrops mucrosquamatus
CAAAACAAGTAACTGAGACAAATGCAGTATGTTGAGTTGGCTTGGTCATATAGGAAGGGTATAAATTGTATATGGTGGAAACATGGGTATTTGGTAGGACAGATGCAGAAGATGATGTTGGTCTAGAGATTATAGTTATATTTCAGTTGTATTTCCTTTTCTTTCCTTTTTAATTTATTTATTTACTTCTTATTCTTTTCCCATGCTTTGTATAACACCGATACTTCAAAAAGGAATGGCATGATGAAAAATCACACTAATTATTTTGTTTACATGTTTCTTCCCATATGAACATTTATACAAGATTGCTCATTTATAACTGACTTGCTTTAATGTAGATAAATGTTATTTGACATTGTTGGTCTAAGAAAATCTATCACTGTCAAAGTTTCCAGGGAAACCACTGAATATGAGAGTACAGAATGATGCCCTATGACACTGCATGTGTATGATACTTCAGAGAAAAAGGATCTAGTTCAGAATCTTATTAAATTCGTTTTAGTAGAAGTCAAATTCTTTTTGGGGGGGGACTTTCAAGAGATTTTATTCACTTGTTTAGCACTTGGCACTAGCAGTAGCACTTATATACAGCTTCATAGTGCTTCACAGCCCTCTCTAAGCGGTTTACAGAGTCAGCATATTGCTCCCAACAACCTGGGTCCTCATTTTATTGACCTCGGAGGGATGGATGCAGTATATTTATGGTATATATATTTTAATATATTTATCGAACAAATGAGCAGAAAAAAATCAATCATTTTGACCCACATATCCCGTTTTATGATGTAGGATGCTATGAATGCTTAGGCAGTGCATTGACCTTGCAGATTCTTCACATGTATACTAGCCATGATGCCATATTGCCAGGTCAGCAAGCAAAATAAATGTCGAGACTTTTAAAATATACAGCATAAATCCACCAAAATTTTCCTCTGGTTTTCAAAACCTTTTTGACACTATCTGTAAGATTCCCTGTAAGATTCATTGCTTTTTCCAGTTGAAGTTCCATAGCTCAAAATAGCTATACTAGTCTCCCTTTAATTCTTTGTCGGTAAATTTAAATTTAACAAGTTCCATAAAAGCTTTCCTCAATCCTCATAATCTCTTTATACTTATTCGTTGATTCTGTGATTTCTCTGAACACCTGATCAGCTTGAGTCTAGATTTTGTGTTCAGTTTACTTTCATCTTCTTGTCACTAAATAGTATAACTGATGTACAGCATTGTTTTTATATTTGCATAGAGTGCAGTGATGGAGAGGATCTAAGTGAGAATTTGAGGGCTTTAAAATTACACTGATCCTCATCTTATCTCATTAATATTTCTGCAAGTCATTCTGTGATTCACATTTTTCCTGTAATATATATGTCTTTATCTTTGGAGAAAAATATGCCATTGTGATTGGACAAAGTCTTATCAGAAGCTGTATTGTACTGAGTTAGGCTATTCATTTAATCTGATTTAGTATTTCATGCTGGAATCTTTTTCCAGCTCTCTTGTAAATCCTGCGGATTGAATCCCTGACCTTTGGATCTTCCCATAATAACAATAAACAAAGTGACAATTCATGCATAGTCTTCTACTGCTTTCTGAACAATAGTTTTGAAATATTGAGAGCTTCCTACTTTAGTTCAGTTTCCATTGGGTCAGAATGTTAAGGGGGGGGAGCCTTTATACCTTTTTTTCCCCCTTTTTTCACTTAGCACACTAAAATACTTCTGTATAATTCCATTAACACCATCAAACATTAAACATCTGCCTATTCCTGGTCATTGGGGAGGAGGATTCAATAGGCAAAAATGCCAAATCCAGTCCGAACATCTGGCTGACTGTGCTATGGACCATCATTATATTATTATTATACTGTACTTTATACATACATTATTGCACTACCCAGAGTCATTTCTCATGAGATGGGCAGCTATATACATTTGATAAACAAACTAACAAATAAATAATAGGCATTAGGTGATAAGCGTACTTAATTTTTTATAATGTATTGGCTCTGCATTAACCAAATATTGAGAAAATCCATATTGCTTTGGAAGAATCTGCTTTCTTGGTAGGATATCCCATATCCAGTCCCAGACAGAAATCCCGTAATTTCATTTCCAGCTTAGGCTGGCTGTACTTGGTTTGATGGCCCAGCAATCTGTTTTGGAGGAAGGCAACTAAGCTCGGTATTGCTCAGAAATCATTGTCAGCGGTGCTTGTATCTTTCCTCACACTGGGAATACTTACCAGCTGGAGTACTGAATTATAGATTTCAGATATTTCCATAACTCTTTCATTGCAGTAATGATTTGTAAAATGGTGATGTGCTTGCTGCTTTCTTTCCCATGATAAAAACTTGATTAATAGTTGAGTCTTGTGTTACATAAAGAGTGATAAATACAGTTGTTCTGACTGGCAGAAGCAATGTATTTCACAGGGTCGTGTTGCCTGTTTTTCTAACTGTTCATAACTTTTATATCGTTGCTTTAGTTTTAAAGCCAGCAGATTTGTAAATCAGCCTGAGAAATGTTTCAGCTGTTCAGTTTAATATCTGCTCTATATTGCCTTGTCACCCTGACTGGAAAATAAACCAAGGCATTCTCTCAGTCTAATTACATATTAATTGCTACTGAACTGATTTAACATTAACTGAATGTATACATGACCCTTACGTCTCCAACTGAATGAAAAAAATATAGAACTTAATGTGTTCAAAGGTTGGAGATGTAAACATTTGAACTTTTACGTCTTTTTCTCTGTTGCAGTCCTGTTACAGTTGGCCAGCGAAGCTTTACCAAATGACATGACATTATCTCTTGCTTACCTGCTTGCATTACCTCAGGTATGTTCACAGATAGGATCTGCTTTTTTTGCTACTCTAATCTCTTACCTGCCTCTTGTATTGCATATGAATTTAATTCCCTTTAGAGGATGAACATATAGTATGCTTCAGCTCAATGAAAAGCAAGGTTCTGTTATATTAGGTTCCAAAGAAATTTCAAAGCCTAATCTGATGTTAGGTTGCTGGAGGAAGAAATCATACTTCCTCTTCAGTCTAGTCCACTAGCCTTTTCAGGGCACCAATTTTGATTCCATTGACATTGAACCACAAAAATCAAACCACCGTATCAGGAATAACAAAATCCTAAACCATGCTACTTTAAAGATCCAACATTAAAATATATATTTTTAAAAAAATTCACATGAACAAGCTACCAGATAGATATACACAATTCTTTTTTATCTCTAAAATGAATGTTGATCTTTTGTGTAGACCAATATTATAGACAAAGGTTATATGAATTCAGGAAATAAACCTACTAAACCAATTCATCATTCAGTGAATTAATTAGTTGCAATTTCTGAATATCAGACAGACAGAAATAATGTGTAACACTGCATACCTTGCTTGGGAATTATTTGTTTATTTTATTGTCACATTCACATCTGAGATCAATCCCATCTAGCCAGGATAATCTGAGCTTCCCCCAACCACTTATGATGGTTGGGGGAAACCACTCACAAATAATTCCATCATCGTTGTTTTTAACTGTCTTATTTCAGATTGTTTCTCCCCTCCCACCTCCCAAGTTATAAGATAGCCAAAATAGAATTAAGATTTGCAGCTGCCTCCAGCTAAGACCTTTTAAATACTATTGCTTCTAGATTTTGTGCTTGAGGTAGGAAAAAAAATGAAACTTTGACTTTGGGATTTGCTGATTAGATATTTGTTGTTATAGAAATGGCTCGTATAAAGTATGCAAAAGTAAAAAGTTGAAACTATAATGCTATTAATTTTGTTCTACTGCACCAAAAAGAGTTAGAAGTTAATGCTTTTCTTTTCTTTCCTTTACCTCATGCTTCTCTCTCTCCGTTTTCCCCTCCCCCACTATCTTTATTTTCACTTGTATTTTATATTTTGATAAATTTAATAAAAATGATAATTATAAGAAAAAGAACTTAAAAGTACTGGATTGTCTTTTCCAAAATCAAATGAGGCTGTAGACCTCCAATCAATCTGGAGAAAAGAAGGCTGATGATAGGGGCAGGAGAACATCAACTCATCTGAAGCTTTGCATAACATATGTGTAGATCAAAGCAGTGTGGCCTTTGGAAATGACCACTGGAATTTTTTTCAACATGCAGATTTTATAAGTGCCATCCAAGACTTTTTGGATGGTAGACAGTATGTTGATAACCATTGGAACCTCCACAACCCTTTTACACCATAATTTTATTTATTTTATAGTATATTATAAAATTTTATATTATTAATGCCATATTCATTCAGTTATTATTATTCTAGAGCAGTCATTAAAGATACGATATGCTCATCAGTGTAATTTTGTGTTAGCTACATTAATTCTCTTTTCTTCTAGGTGGTGGATGCCAACAAGTGCTTTGAAAAACAGTCTCCTTCAGCTCTCTCACTCCAGCTGGCAAGTTATTACTATAGTCTACAAATCTATGCTCACTTGGCACCATGTTTTAAGGATGAATGTCATCCCCTTTACAGGGTTAGTTTATTTTTTTTTCCATAAATATGCAGTATAAAATTATAAATCCAATGTGTAAATTAAATCTAAATCAGGAGCAACCTACATATCTTAGCAAAGTTGAACACTGGCATTTTATCTTGAATCCTATAGAACAGACATGTCAAACTTGCGATGTCACGTGATGTCGCTCAACGTATCGGGACGGTTTTGCCATTGCCGGCAATGGGGTAGGCGTGGCTTTCACGTGATGCATCCGGCCTGCAGGCCGGCAGTTTGACACCCCTGCTATAGAAGAACAAAATCCCTAATGTAGTTTTCCCAAAATAGATTAACGTTAGACTTCAGGCTGGGCATGATTATGAGTCTGGATTTTCCATTTGCTTAAGCGCATATTCAGAAGGTTGTTTGGATCAGAAGCTAACAAGTACAATATAGTCAGATAAATAATAATAATAATAATAATAATAATAATAATAATAATAATAATAATAATAATAATAATAATAATAATAATAATAATAATAATAATAAAAAATGCCAAATCCAGTCTGAACATCTGACTGACTGTGCGATGATCCATAATAATAATTGTAGTAATACTAATAATAATAATAATAAAGTTGGAAGGGACCTTGGAAGGTATCTAGTCCAACCCCCTGCTCAGGCAGGAAACCCTGTACCATTTCAGACAAATGGCTGTCCAGTCTCTTCTTTAAAACTTCCAGCGTTGGAGCATTCACCGCTTCTGGAAGCAGGTTGTTCCACTGGTTAATTGTTCTAACTGTCAGGAACTTTATTGCAGATGTAAGATGTAAGCCATGCAATGCAATATATAGATCAGCTCTGGAGTTCAGAGTGGTAACAAATGAATACACCTAAGATTATCATTGATTGCTACTATGAGAGTGACGCATTCCAATAATATTGCTACCCAGTTTTCCACAAGGTTAGATCCACTAAAATTGTTGGCACTAAAACTTCCAAAATTGCTAGGCAGCACGATCAGACATTAATTCTAAAAGTAGTCATTTTAGCTTATTCAGAGAGTACCAAATGAGGTAAAGCTAATATGTGGATATACTGTATATTCCAAGTAGTTCACTTGCTTACTTTTCAGAATTCTTATGTTTGTATTTCCTGGCTTGGTGTATTATTTAAAAAGAGGAAAAGTAAAGAAATCCGATTCAGTTCAGGTGGATTTTGAAAAAGAGGGAGAGTTATACATTTTTTTTTAATATAGGCACAATCCTGACAATTGCTACAATAATGCTGATATATAGGATTGTTTTTCAAAAAATTGTCTTTCAGGTCCAAAACGTTGATTTAACTTTTGGTTCTTGAGAGGGGTTTTGAGAAAAATTACTATAGTTAAAAAGAACTTAGCCGTCTTTATATCAGTTCTGGAGAAAGAGACCTATGTACTAAAACATGTATTTGTTGTCAGCATGTCTAGTTAAATCTTCAACTTAAAAAATTGGCAAGACAGCAGTGTAGATGGAATGATCATATTTTGTAGATTAATAAGCTTTTAAAATTCCAATATAAGTGGAACACACTTTCTGGAATGCAGCTGTATGATTTCAAACAAGTAAATGATGTTTTGGTTATGGATAACTTTATTAGGTTACTGGGAAGAGCAACCAGTAATATTTTATAAAAAATAGAATGGGATGTAGAGAAATCTTATAATATGTCTCAGTACTTGTTGGAATTAAGTGAACTGTGGATCTTGACCCCACCATGAAAGTGGTAAAGTCACAGTTATATAAAGCAATATTGTAAAACACAGGAGTTTTTATTAGGCATTTGCATTGTTAACGTTTAATTTTCACTACAGCTTGGAAAACATTTAGGCTCATTTCAGATTCATCCAGAGGTAAAATCTAAATCTTTGTTTGCAGATTGGTGACTTGTGAATTAACAAGGAAAAATACATTTTATTTATCTTTGAAAAATTGAACAAAATTTGTACATGGAGTAGTTCCTTATAAAGAGATAAAGCTGCCTAATTTAAAATAAAACAACGTGGAGTTTTGAAAAAAACTTCTATAGAAAAGAATTCACTGATCACTTTTATTTCCTGGAAAAATTGAAAGAAATGTTCAAGCTTTTTTGTCAGTTCTGAGAGTACCAGAACTCTTACATTTTAAATCAATAGGTTTAAGGATTTTGGTACTAGAACAACCTTTAAGAGTTTGAGGGCTCCCTCACTTAAGAAAGAATGCATTTATTCCCTGTCAATTTTTGTGATCAATTGTAATTTAAGAAATTCATATAGTACAAAAGTTTGTTAGCGGAAGAATCTGCAAAATTTGAGGTGGTTTTTGATTGTTGCTGCTAGCAGTGTGTTTTGAAGAGAAGGATTTTTTTTTTGTTTCCTAGCTTTTTGTCTTGCTTTTGTTTGGAAATTATTAAAAGGCATGAAGGTAAGATGTCTCCTCCCACATGCTGCATGTGCCCCCATATTTTGAAGACAATTACAAATGTCATCATAACATTCAAACATGTTTAATTGGATAAATGTAAATCTCAGTGTGTTGTGAATTAATTCTACAGGCTGACCCCAAAGATTTAATTCAGATGGTCACAAAGCATGTTACCAACTCCAGCTATGCGGACTGGCCAGACGAAATAGCAATTCTGATTAAACATCTTCAGTACTATAATGAACGACTCTTGGATTTCACCCAGGCTCAAATTCTTCAAGGGCTTGGCAAAGGAGTGGATGTCCAAAGGTTTACAGCAGATGGTCAATACAAGAGGGAAACCATATTAGGTTTGGCAGAGTAAGTGGTGTCTACTTTGTATATCTTTTAACCTGCCATGTGTAAAATGCAAACCTGAATCTATATTTTCAGCTGCACTTCGTCAAGAGATTTTGTATTATTATTACTTAGTTATTATTTCAATTTAATATAGCTACCCATCTCAAATCCATGACTCTGGGTGGCTCACAGCACTTTAAGTTATATGAAAAACAAACAAAAATATAGTAACATGTATAAATCAATATAAAAAGCCATACAACAACCAAGTCATTAGCCAAGGTCTACCAAGAACAGCTAACAACAACCAGCAAAGCCAGTGTACAACTTTCATTGCATAGTAATAGCCAGTGCTTTTTTTGTAAAAAAAAAAAAAAAAAAAAAAAAAGGTGCCGGAATTCACACACATCATTCAACCCGCCTTGCCTACCCTACAAGGTTCCATCCAAAAAAGATGCCGGAACTCCGTTCTGGGCGTTCTATGACAAAAAAAAGCCCTGGTAATAGCAATAACACTTAGACTTATATACTGCTTCACAGTGCTCTCTAAGTGGTTTATAGAGTCAGCATAATTGCTCCCCCCAACAATCTGGGTCCTTATTTTACCGCCCTCAAAAGGATGGAAGGCTGAATCAACCTTGAGCCGGTGAGGAGGAATCAAAGGAATCGAACTTCTGGCAGTGAACAGTGAGTTAGCCTGCAATACTGGATTCTAACCACTGTACCACCACGGCTCTTAATAACAATAATAATACTGCCAGTAAAAGTCAGTTTAATGACTTATTAATAATAGTGATATTACTTATACTATTATTGCAGTTTTGTTTGTTTCCATTAAAAAGGTGTTGGATTATCTAGTGGTATTTTAAAATGTGTAATAAAAACATGCAATTGTTAATGCAATGCATATCACATTTTACAAAGGAGAAGACTCCAGTCTAAAAATATAGGTACGAGAAAGGGTGAAATGTATGGGTGATTTTCTCTATTTATTATTTTTATTTATGGTTGAATGCTGCTACTTCAATTATGGTGAGGATCAGAAGGTTATTTACATTAGGGAAATGTTCATTGTACTTTAATTTGCTATTATACTGAATCATGAACATGATTCTGCAATCCAGTGAATGCTTAATGTATCATCTCTAAGCACATGCCATGTAGTTCACCATCACAGAATAACCGTCAGTGACATCATGGTGTTCCTTATTCTCACCTATATTTTGCTTTTCATAGTATCGCTTTCACCTGTTAAAGTAGATTAAGACACAAAACCACATATGGTAGCTTTAACTGCCAAACCATGTATTAGGAAGTCTGCGTGGCAATCATGAAATCTTCTCTAGGGAAACCTTTTGCAGAAGAGGAGATTAGCTCGTATTTTCTAAAATGGCTTATTGTGTGAATCTGGAATATGAATATATACTTGACACATAATAGAGGTAGTTGTCAAATTATGACCGCTCGCTCAGCGATTGTTCAGAATTATAACAGCACTGAATGAAAGGGACTTATGACCAGACTGTGAAGTTGTGGCTGCTGCAGCAACCCTGCGATCATTTAATTGTAATTCAGGTATTAGGTGCCCAGCTTGCAATTATGATTTCATAGTCAAGCTGTAGTCACATGAGCACCATTTGCAACTGCCAGGTTCCCATAAGCAAAGTCAATGGGGAAGCCAGCAGGGAAGATTTGAAGTTGTTCCCATAATTCAGTCCCACTAATTTTTTCTCAAAGAACCCCACTATGGAATAAGAGATTACAGGAATGTTGTACTCCATAGCACCTTCATGCCCGCCCATGCTCCATGGCACCTTCCCTTGGTCCTTGCCAGGCCTGCCTGTGTTCAGAAGTGTCCCTGCTGGCTTGTCCATGATCAAAAGCCCAAACTCAGAGATTCCCACCTGTGGCCTCTGCCAGCTTGTCTATGCTCAGAAGCACCTGCCTGTAATATCTTCCAACTGAACCTTGGCACTTATGTACTTCCCAAGCTCTCTGTCTGGAGCTACTGCCTCTTCCTGCTTAATGAGCCACACAGTCCTGAGGTTATGACAGCAACCTGGACTGCTGTGACTGCTGTTGTTAAGCAATACAGATGCGATATTGCATTTTATGTCTGCATTGCTTAGTGATGGAAAGTTTGGTCTCAATTGCCACTGCAACGCAAGGACTATTTGTATATATGGAGAAATAAAATGCAGCTGCTTTGATTGAATCTTTGATGTTTCCGAGACTTGATAATAAAAGCTCCTTGAATGTAAACCTTATAAAATTATTTATCTTGTTTGCCTCAAAGTACAATATCAGAACCTTCACATTGCCTTCAAGGGAGTATGGATTGCTATCTCAGATCCATACTTACAGATACTTGTGAGGATGTAAATTCCCCATTCATAAAAGGCCTTCCTTGATTTCAAATTTCATTAGCAAATGATTTCAAATTTCATTAGCAAAATATGCAGCTCTTGGACCTAATAGTAATCCCCCAAATGCTTTGCTACAAGTCATATATGCTCCTGTATGCTATTCAACTTGTCCAAATAAATGTATGCAGTTAGGATGGCTTTTCAGAGCCTTGGTCAAACTTTTTATCTTTTATATATTCTTCGCCTTTTTTTTTACTGTCAACATCAAGAACAAGAATTATAAGGGTGTGAATAGAAAATGCTTGCTTCTACCCAGGAGAGTGGGAGTTACTTAATCCCTACTAGTAATGCATACTGCAGCTTGAGAAGTTTTATATCTAATGAAAGCCTTTTTGCTTGACTTCAGATACATAAATAATGTTCCTGGGATTCCAAACTATAGCCGCTGCTGATTCCACATTAATAAAGAAATTACTGAAATGTGAATAACATTTTCATCCATTTTTTTTAAAACCTACTCTTTTTCTCTTGAGCAATATGTTTTATAGTATTTTTTAGGGAAAAATAAAAAAGGATGAAAGTTTAGTTTCTGAAGAATTTTATTGTAGCAGGATGTTTCAATTTTTCCAGGCCATAGAACCCATTATTTTTTAATCATTTTATTGTCATTGTATGTGCGTACATAGTATACATATACAACGAAATTTACTTGACACCCAAAAACCAGGTCCCACACACATAATCCCCAGACACACTCCCCCCCACCACAATCCCCACCCCTAAAACCACCCAACATCCACACAACAGACCAAGTAATGCTGTCCAACAGTTCACTGATGGTGGCCCTTTAGTTCGTTGTTGAGTGGGATAAAAACTATTCAGAAAACGTGTGTTTTAATTATTCTGTATCTTCTGCCAGAAGGCAACAGTCCAAAAAGATTGTAAGCAGGATGGGAAGTCAGAGACTCTTACAATACGTTGAAGGAGTTTGTTGCTCTAAGCTTCTACAATAGGTCCCGACCATCAACCTCAGGTTATTATAAGACCCGTCAAAATTATTAGGAGACATCTCGAAAAAATAGGCGATGTCAGCTGCTCCCATACCATGCAAGAATGCCGTATGTCAGGACACTCTCAATGGTGCTGTGATAGTAGGAGCCATTGAGAGTGTCCTGACATAAGGCATTCTTGCATGGTATGGGAGCAAGAAGAGAAACCTCTGAACCAAGAGGCAAAGCTCTAGCAATGGAAAATTGGCTGTGTTCAATTTAACTTTTGGGAGTGTGGGAGGGGGGCTTTAGTCCCTCATGGAACTTAGGGTTCCATGAATAATTTGAAATACCCTGGCTTAGAGGAATAGATCCTACAGACACTGTTCTGTCTTGTATTTTTTATTATTATTATTATTATTATTAGCTATTAAATAGCTAATAGCTATTAAACTTCTTTTTCCCACATGTGTATTATGACTTCTCATTAACCAGAACACTTGAAGAAAACGTGTACAGTATAGCTCTCTCCTTGGCTCAGCGTTATAATGTCCCACTCTGGGAAGTTCATATGACACACTTGGAATTTCTCTTCAGCGACAGCGGGTAAGTATAGAAGTCTGTTTCATTTATTTTAATGGCAAGTATCCAGAAGGTGGCACTCAAGTGAACATCCTCCACTTCATTAGCTGAGACAGTATCTATAGTTTTGTGCAGAAATATTCAATTCCTTTTGGGTTTTCAGAATGTTTGCGTTTCTTTGAACGTTAAGAGTTTCATGTGGCTCCTATTGACATGTGAAGAAAGTCTGAATAAATGTTTAACACTTGCTCCATATTTTTCATAAACAAACTAACATGCAATTTCAGTGTACTAGGGCCACTTGTATGAATGTTTTATTAGGCATTTAAGGCTAATTTGTCCTATATAAATTTCACAAACTTTGTCTGGGCTTATTACAATTTAAGAGACACAGCATAATCACGTAAAAAAGACCTCCAATTTTTATTTTAAAAATATGTTTATCAGTCAGGAGTAGGTTCCAAATCCATTTTTAAAGCTCTGGGATTTTATCACTCCACAGTCAGAAACATGACAAAATAACTCAAGAGCAGAGTATAAAATTACCCAGAAAAATCACAAGAACCTCAAAATAACATCCAGTGATCTATGGGGCTCTCTTCCCCAAGTCCATCTTCAGAAAAGTGTGATAAAAGTGAGATTGATAGAGTTACAAGACAGAAGAATCTGGTTACTAAGCAGAAGATTGATGCTGATGTTAAGTTTACAAAAAAAAAACCATGTAGCTGAACACCCAGACTTCTCAGGACAAATGACTCAAACTTGGAAATTTTCAAGCTACATTGGTGTTATTAGATCTATTTTGGTGTTATTAGAGCCAAACACCACATTCTACTATAAAAGCCTCATACTCATTGTCATGTATGGATATGGGAGTGTCATAGTTTGGGGATGCTTACTGCCTCAGGACCTGGATGACTTGCCAGTACTTAAAAAAAGCAAGAATGCTGCTTTGTATCATAGAACTCAATGAGAGAATATCAAGCCATCTACCCATCATCTGCAACCGTAGCACAAGTGGGTCATGCAGCAAGGCAGCGATTGAAAATATACAAGTACGACTGCTAGAAAAGAAGAACACCAGATTAATTGTTTTTGAATAGTTAAGACACCCATTTATCATATATAGAAATACATATGCATTGTATATGCATTTTTTCTTATTATTTAATACAGGTAGTCCTGGACTTACAACCATAACTCAGCCCAGAATTACAGTTGTAATTTGTGCCAATTTATAAGTGGGTCATCATGTGACCGTGCCCAATTTCACAACTGTTTTGCTGTGGTCATTAAGTGAACCCATTTTACCCAATGGGTGTTTTTTTGCCAGAAATGAAAGTAAATGCCCGTTTCCAGCAAAAATCTTCATAAATTATGGTTACTTGGCTGTGGGTGCTGCAAATAGCCATAAATGCGGGGTGGTTACCAAGCACCCAAAATATAATCTTGGGGGAGATTTATATAACCAATGTACAGTGGGGTTATATAAGCTATATAAACTGGGAGGGCACCATCAGAACTTTGAAACTAGATCACAAGGAGTCATAGAATATTATGTGGTAGAGTGCTTGCTTCTCTGCTTGAATTGTATACTAGCTTTATTAATAATATTACAGTGTTGTGAATGTGCCTTTTAAGTGATTTTATAAAAATGAAATGATAAAAATTAAACATCATCAGTTTCAGATTAGAGTACACAACCTGGTGCCTTCCATATGTTGTAAGAGTCCAGCTTTCCTATCTTAAGTTACTGTCAAAATGGCAAAGCCTGGTGACACCTTCAGTCTAAAACAGATATTTCTGATATTTCTTTCTGGCACGTTGTTCAGTAACCTTTCTTCCTTCTCTTGAAACTATTTGTTCTTTCGGTATAAAAAATTACACCTGGAATTTTAAGGGAAGGAAAAATAGATCATGGCAAAGTTTTCATATCATTATTTGCACATTATTTGCAATGTGCCTTGATTAATAATTTATCAATTTAGGTATATAGCTTGTAAAAATTGCCTTAGTGTGAGATGAGAACCCAGTTATAGGAAGAAGAAGGACTATTGGTATGTTTGCCACTTGGAGTTGCATATGGAAAAAAATGGCAAGATAAAAATCTTCTTTAAAATTGTTGGCAAACTATAGGTTAGTAGGTCTGAATCCAGTCTGTGTTTGTCTGTCCTTACCTCATTCTTTATTGCACTGATATGTAAGTTCCCTATGTAATGACGCAAAGTAGAAAGCTACAGGCAAATTGGCTGAGTGCTTAATTTTCAGTATCTTTCGAAAATCATTAGTTAATATATAGGTCCTACTGCTGTTGCATATAATTTCAGGAGAAATTTAGCTACAGCAACATGTACACGTTGCTAAGCAACCACCCAGCTTAGATAAAAAGAAGCCTGCTGAATGTTGAACCAATTTTACATCAATAAGAAAGCCATCTAATAACATGGACCTGGATGAACACTTAACTGATTCACCTTTGACCAGGGGGCTATGAGGCATGGAAGCAGATAGTGAGTGGAAACAGATGGTACTTCTTAAAAGTACAAGTGGAAGCCTAAATGAAGTAGGGATAGAAGCAAAAGGAAAACAGTCCCATTGTACTATACTGAATATTCCTTATACCATTATACTGAATCAAGATCACATGAAGTACTAGTACCGCTTTACAAAGCCTCAGTAAGACCATATCTGGAATACTGCATCCAGTTTTGGTCACTACATTATAAAAAAGATGTTGAGACTTTGGAAAAAGTGCAGAGAAGAGCAACAAAGATGATTAGGGGACTGGAGACTAAAACATATAAAGAACGGTTGCAGGAACTGGGTATGGCTAGTCTGGTGAAAAAAAGAACCGGGGTAGATGTGATAGCAGTATTCCAATATTTGAAGGGCTGTCACAAAGAAGAGGGGGGTCAATCTATTTTCCAAAGCACCCAAAGGCAAGACAAGAAACAATGGATGGAAATTAATCAAAGAGAGAAGCAACCTAGAACTAAGGAGAAACTTCCTGACAGTTAGAACAATTAACCAGTGGAACAACCTGCCTCCAGAAGCGGTGAATGCTCCAACACTGGAAGTTTTTAAGAAGAAACTAGACAGCCATTTGTCCGAAATGGTATAGGGGTTTCTGCCTGAGCAGGGGGTTGGACTAGAAGACCTCCAAGGTCCCTTCCAACTCTGATTATTCTATTCTATTCTATTCTATTCTACCTTAAACTGCAGCATTATTAGAAAAGCACACAATTTTGACTCATGGACAAAATCCTCACCAAAGCAAGAAATTATATTTAGTTTTTTTTTCTTGTTTCTATTGCTTAAAATCAAAATTAATTATAATAAATGTTGTCTTGCACCATTTTCATTGTTTCTTTTAATTTTTTTTTTCTTGCTAAGTAGCACTACTGTTTTAAACTGGAAATAAAAGCTTATAATTATTAAATTATTAGAGCATCATGTTTAAATACTTGGATTTTTTATTATGTCCTTCAAGAAATTGCTGAGTTTTTAGAACTGTGAATAATTGTGCTTATGAGCTAGACAATTGGTTTGTAGTTCATAGCTTAGGATTTTATTCAAAGAAGCTCTCTTTTTGAAAATCCTTTTATACTTAATATTGATAACATCATCCAGTATTTAGCAAAAATTAAATTGATAAATTGATGAAATGGGTGGTTTCATTTATTACATTTTCTTTTGCTTTCCATGCAGTTTGTCCACAGCTGCTATAGAAGACCGGGCAAAAAATCTTGGCCTATTTGAGACTCTGAAAACTGTTCCCAAAGCCTTTCATGAGCATATGACCAAATATGTATATTCTATCATTGAAGGAAAGGATCACCAGCGCTTACTCTACTATTTCACACTTCTTGAGAACTGTGCTTGCTCTGAATTTGTGAAAGATACCATCAAACTTGAAACTCACATACGACTACTGAAAAAATTCAAGGCGGTTGCCCCAGGTACAAGGTGTTAACATTCATAACTACTTAGCAAAGCTGGATGTCTTTAAAGATTAGGCTGCAGTTCAGCACTTATTTGATGAATTTAATCTTCTGTGTAGTTGCTTGTTTCTGCCTGAGATTAGTTTGTAAGTATCTGAGAAAGAAAGCTGCATATGGAGATCAATTAATTTGGTAATTAATATACATTACTTTACAGACTGGTAATTGATACTTACTGATTGATATAAAGGTATATTTTTGTCATGACTTTGTGCTTTACAGTAATGGCTTCTTGCAGATGAGCACAGACACCAATGTTCATTCATAGATAAATAGATGGATGGATGGATGGATGGATGGATGGATGGATGGATAGATAGATAGATAGATAGATAGATAGATAGATAGATAGATAGATAGATAGATAGATAGATAGATAGATAGATAGATAGATAGATAGATACATAGATAGATAGATACATAGATAGATAGATAGATAGATAGATAGATAGATAGATAGATAGATAGATAGATAGATAGATGATAGATAGATAGATAGATAGATAGATAGATAGATAGATAGATAGATAGAGAAATATAGCACCATGATTGACCATCTTGATAGAACAGATAAGGGAGGAAAATGGGAAATGCACAAGATTTTTGTATATATTTTTTAATAATCTAGTCTTCCTATGGGGATATATATTCTTAAATTCATGGTAATAGTACATATGTTGACTTGTTTCATATTATATATGGGTTAAAATGTATATTTTATATTGAGATAGCATCTACTGCCTCAGTTTGAGCATTAGACTGATATCCCAAGACTTTAATGCCTCCTACCATTTCTCAAAAAATGGATTTGTCATTTTTTCTGTCATTTTTATTCTTTTTTAAAAAAAAAAATAGTTCCAGAAACAATGGAGTAATCATATACATCATGGTGCTGCCGGTATTGTTGCATACAACCTTTGACAGTAGTTTTTTAAAAATTTTAGTTTAGTTGCCTATACAGAGAAAAGGCTGGGAGCTGCTGCTTTAAAACTCTCAGGGCTCTTCTACCCTATTAGACTGACCTTTCCAATATGATGGGGAGCAAAATCTTTTTTTTTTATCTGTACTTTTCAGGTACAAACAGTGAAGCAATAGAATATATCCACTTTGCCCATTCCACCTATGCTTTCTTTTTTTTTTAGCTGAGAAAAGATCAGGCCAGAGGACTATCAACCAGGGCAGGCACAGTCAAATCTTGATTCTTTCTTGCTGTCCAATGCATATTTTTCCCATTGGGGGAAATAAATAATGAAATATTTTCTTTGTGAAGAGAGTTTAGAAAATCATGGCTGCTCACATCATTGCTGTTGAAATGGGCGACATTTAGGAGAGGTGCACAACTGATGTCATGAAGTGGTTTTAATGAAATTTTGACCCTAGATAACATCCACTTCCTCGCATGCCTGCTCCAAGTTCTAGCAAAAACTTACAAAAATATACTGAAGTTATGGTTCATTTTTATTCAAGACTGTCCCATGGGATTTATTTCTAAGTAAACATGTAAAGGAATGTGCCATCTAAGAAAGATTAAATAGAACATATTTCACCCAAATCTATACCATAGGTAAACTCCTCCATCCAGAGGTGTTTTAAACACAAAATTTAATACACATGAAAATGCTTTTCAGTGCCCTTTGAACATATTGATGGCTGGTAAGAATGTTATAATGTGTATTTTTGATATAGGAGTGGTAGTATGAGTGGCAGATTTATATCACTTTATCCTGCTGTAACAACTTTAAAGCTCATGAGGTGGGAGGTTATATGATTGTCCTCTCTGAGGCTTTGATATGCCTCCCTTTTTTTCTCTGCCTACTTGTTTCTCTATTAAAACCTTGCACAACATAATAACATAATATTCCATGTCCTAAATTGGAGGAAAGTATACTGTAATATGATGAAAATTATGCACTGGTAATAGATCCCAACACCCATAAATAGTGCTTCACATTTTATTGCAATTTCTACATTGTTGATCCATAAGGGTTGTTGCTCATATATTTCTGCTAATAGGTCTTAATTATAAAAAACTAACAGAAGAAAATGCAAATCCTCTGGAAGCTTTGGATCCTGTCCTCACAAGTCAAAATATTCTGCCTATTTCCAAGCTTGTTTCTAAAATCCCAGGAAAAGATGGAAGGTTGCTTTCTCCTAGCTCTGTCTATGCTGCCTGGATTAAAAAACTGTTCTGGAATGGGGATTCCCATCTGATTAAAAGGATTCCAGAAACCCCATCTGAATGGCTGCATTCTTATGACATTTGTGCCAAATACTTCGATAGACTTTACCCAGGAGATATTATCAATTTTCTGGATGAAATTACTTTTTCTTCAAAGGCTGTCACCAAAGTAAGTATTACTTTACAACAGCATTATGTGTATGACTTCCTTTATTAGTGTAAAAAGTGTCAGACATAGACAAAAATTGGCTTTTCTAAATAGTTAGGCAAAGCACAGAGGAAGATACAGTATATTGAAAGTATCTAAACAAACTATCATTAAAATAATTCTAGCACTTGAATGTTCTCAAGAAGAGGCTCAAATAATGGAAGCTTTTGGATCCATCCAAGTTGACAAAAAATTAGGCTACTTAAGAGCAATAATGTATGTACAAGTAGTCCTGATTACAGGGAGTTTTTCCAAGCAACTTGGCACTGCTCTCCTCTCTCTGCTCATTGGATGTCTGTGTTATGATAATGCCCCTCATGTGGTGGGTGGCCAAATCCCTATGTGAGAGTCAGAATCTATCAGTGGTTCTTTTATGCTTTTGGTTCTAATGTGGGTCCCCAAAAGCAAGGCTGGTCAGTGCTACATCTGACCCATTCTCTTGCACCTGTGGTTTAACAGCCCTGACAAACTTTCATCATCTAACTAACCCAGGGGTAGGCAACCTTGGCTCTTTTAGGACTCGTGGACTTCAACTTCCTGGCTCAGGAATTCTGGGAGTTGAAGTCCACGAGTCATAAAAGAGCCAAGGTTGCCTACCCCTGAACTAACCAATAGCCACGTTGCTTTCGGTTTATGGGAACTAGGCTCCAATATATCTGAAGGATGTCTGATTTAGGGGTCCTGATCTGGAGGAAGTACGGGTAGTCCTCAACTTACAACCACAGTTGAGCCCAAAATTTCTGTTGCTAAGTGAGACATTCATTACGTGAGATTTGCCCCATTTTACGACTTTTCTTGCCACAGTTGTTAAGTGAATCACTGCAGCTCTTAAGTTAATAACACGGTTGTTAAGTGAATCTGGCTTCCCCATTGACTTTGCTTGTCAGAAGGTCAAAAAGGAGATTGCATGACCTCCCAGAACAGTGCAACGGTCATAAATATGAGTCAGTTGCCAAAGCATCTGAGTTTTGATCACATAACCGTCGGGGATACTGCAATGGTTGTAAATGTGAAAACAATTATAAGTCATTTTTTTCAGTGCCATTATAACTTTGAATGGTCACTAAATGAACTGTTGTAAATTGAGGACTACCTGTATAAAGTGCTAATGGAAAGAACAGATTGGGAATTAATCTGTTTCTACAAAACTGAATTTAAGTTCAGTTAGAACTTAAATTAACTAGCACTGGCTTCCTAATAAACAATATTATATTATAAAAGGGACTCCTTTAATTTCATATGGACCTTAGTGACAAAGTATTTCTGCACCTGACAACAACACATTCCAGACTGAGATTAACACTGGTGTGGCTGTACAAGAGAACTTTATCTGATTGAGACAACAGCAACTAATAATCTTCATAGCATTTCTCTCTGTCTCTAAGTCACATGTTAACTTAGCAACTATTGTGCTTAACAGTCTAGTCATTGGAATAGAACTTTGTCACTAAACGAGAAATGGGTGTATTTGGCATCAATAGCATTCTGCGAAATCATGTGATAGTTCTTGCAACTTAAAAAAACATGTCGTATTAAATAATATAAATAGTATCGTCATTCTAGCCATTGTCTATCCACTGCAGGATGAAGGCCTCTTCCACATGTTTCCAATATGGTCCTGAGCTTTCTTTTGCCAGCTGGGCCCGCAATACACAATACTTGTATAAATAGCATACACTGGTATATATGTACAGTAAATTACATTTTGAATACAGTAATTATTCAAAAAGAGAATTTGTGAAAATGCATGCTTATGCACACTGAAAACAATTATTTCGTTGGGAAGAAAATCAATCTATTTTTTCATAAAAGAATTGGTTATTTCAGTGCAGAAATTAGTACACACTTTTAGAACGTAAGTAAGGCAGATAGACAAATGTAAATAGAACAAGGTAAATTATTACTCAGTATGTGGAGTACTGAACAACTGAAA
>NW_015386760.1:869207-878997 GCF_001527695.2 Protobothrops mucrosquamatus
TCCTGTTTACTTGTTAATCCTTTCCAGCTCTTGACTCAAAATACTATTTTAAGTGGAATACTTCAACTGATAGTTTCAGAGGCATTTGTCAAACCAGTTGAAGAATGAAGTCTTACACTTTAAGATTTCTACAGGCTATTATAAGGAAGGGAATAGTTTTGTCTTTGTGTGTTTTTAAATGTTTTTTAAAATTAGATAATGGAATCGTTCAAGAGAAACATAGGCATGAAAAAAAAGTAGCATGGGATTAGACTTTGAAGGCAAAAGCTCTTTTCAGAAACAATTTTTTCTCTTGCTCATGTTCTGTTATATTTAACACATTCTGTTTCTTTATTTAAAAAAAGAGGAAATCTTTTAATCAATGTATATTATTCAGTTGTTCCTATCCCCGATTCATGTGCATTCAAGCATCACTTGTACTATAAATGCTAGTGACAATTTATGATGAATTGAGCATTATCTTTTCTCAGCTGTCAGTCGATTCCCGGGTAGAGATGACAAAGAAAGCCATAAAGTCGATGAGACATACAGCTGAAAAAGCTGGGAAAAGGGCTTCTGAGGGGGACCTCACAGAAGGTGTGGTTCACAGGCAAATCACTTACGAAGATGTTTTGAATCATCTGCAGCAGTCCCTTGCACATCTGGAAACCCTTAATCATAGTTTTATTTCTTACCTGAAAACCAGTGACCAGGTGGGTGAAAAACATTTAGCAGAACCAAATCAAGATTATGTATCAGATACAGTAGAAACTCTGTGCACTTGTTTTGTAAATACATTTTCCCATTCACCTTCATCTAGTTTTGTTTCACTCTGTAAAACATACCATAATAGTAGCCACATTTAATTTCACGCTAAAATAATTCAGGTGACAGAATCACAGTTTTTCATTTCTTTTTAAAACTTGTAAAGGTACTCCTCACTTTACCTATGGTAATTGGGACCAGAGTTTCTATCACCAAGTGACACTGTCATAAAGCTCAACATAATGTGACTGCATTGCTTAGTAATGCCAGTTCCTGGTTACCATCTTTAAAAGAGGACCACGAGGATCATTAAGCAAGGACTTTGTAGTTGTAACTCTCAACTTTCTGCCGGCTCCCCTGTTGATTTTGCTTGTGGGAAGCCAGCAGGGAAGGTTGCATATTGCAATTACATGGCTGCAAGACATTGCAAAGGTTGGAAATCCAGGGTGGTTGCCAAGCTCCCAGATCATGATCATGTGCCCCTCAGGGTGCTGTGATAGACAAAACTTCAAGAACCAATTGCAGCTACCACTCATTCAGCTCTCTCAAATTTGAATGGTCATTGAATGAGTGATCATTAAAAGGAGATCACCTGTGAAGGCAAATATACATGTCCCAGGACAATGTGTCCCAGATTGGTTCTTGCAGGATTACCTGCATTTATCTTTATTGGCCGCCTAGTTAGGCAGCTAAGATATTTGGACTCTGCAATAGTTTGCTTAATGGTAATTTTTTTTATTATTAAAATTTTTAAAGTAAGGTGGAAAGGAAGTTGTGGACTTTTTTTTACATACACAGAATATAATACCATAAATATTCCTAAAGTAACCATTATGAGATTAATTCTTCAAATCGCTTTGTGCTGTGGTGGGAATAATGATTTCTGTCATAATCTATTGGAATGAAGTTTGGAGCTTTTTGTTTTCATTGTTTCTGAAAAGGTTATTTCCAGATTAGCAATGAAATCTGGGTTTCAGAAATAAATATTGAGTTATTGTGACTTAAACTTACTTACACTTAAATGGTTTCCCCTTATAGAAAATACTGCGAGAATATGGCTATCAATACGATATATCCCGGTCAGAAAAAAATTCTTAGGTACTTGTTCGACATTGTTACACGAATCTACCTGTTGGAAACTCGTACTATTTTTGTAATGACCTACAACGACAACCTCTAAATCCCGAAAGTGGGTTCCTATAACAACTCTGTCGAGATTAGTCTCACTATCGACGAAACTCCATTCAGTTTGAATCATCTGAATCATGAACCACCGTTTTGAGAACAACCAAATCACAGAGGTCAGACATTTCTTGTAGCTGGCCACCAGGTTTGCATACATCTCAGGAGGGATTTTGTCCCACTCCTCTTTGCAGATCCTCTCCCAATCATTAAGGTTTCGAGGCTGACGTTTGGCAGCTCGAACCTTCAGCTCCCTCCACAGATTTTTTCACTGAATCTCCACGAGGTGAGATGTTGCATGGAGTCCCAGACCGAGTGAGATTGACAGTTATTTTGTGTTTCTTCCATTTGCGAATAATCACACTAACTGTTGTCACCTTCTCACCAAGCTGCTTGGCAATAGCCCATTCCACCCTTGTATAGTCTACAGTCTTGTCCCTGACATCCTTGGACAGCTCTTTGGTCTTGGTCTTGGTGGAGAGTTTGGAATTTGATTGATTGATTGATTGCTTCTGTGTACAGGTGTCTTTTATACAGGTAACAAACAGATTAGGAGCACTCCCTTTAAGAGAGTGCTCCTAATCTCAGCTCATTACCTGTATAAAAGACACCTGAGAGCAAGAAATTTTGCTGATTGATAGGGGACCAAATAGTTATTTCACTCATTAAAATGCAAATCAATTTATAACTTTTTTGAAATGTGTTTTTCTATATTTTTTGTTGCTATTCTGGTACTCACTGTTAAAATAAACCTATCATTAAAATTATAGACTGATAATTTCATTGTCAGTGAGCAAACGTACAAAATCAGCAGGGGATCAAATATTTTTTTCCCTCACGGTATGACAATAAATTTGGGGAAAGAACCTCTGAATAATGCCATGCAAGACATATATGAATATGTGCTATATTTTGCCAGCTGTGCTGTTGGTTTTTTCAGAGCAAATCTGAAACTGAAGTTGTCAGCAGATGTCACTTCCTTATATATTGACTGTATTTAGCGGAGCAGGATGCCCAGAGCCAGTCACTAATGGCTAAGTAGATGACAGTTGATAACACTTCTCCTCATTTAAATTATTTGGATGTTTATGAATACTTATTAGAGAGGCAATTATTAGAGAGGCAATAGAAATGTCAGCACCTATTCAGTCTCTCACACAGCATTTCCCCAATAAATAGCAGCCATGAAAACACACACTTCATTAATAATACCAACTGTTTATTAGTTATACTTTTTGCTATATTTTTCAGATTATAAACTGGTGTTAGCTGTGGCATGACCACAAGTATATCAACCATTTGATGGGCTTCTAACTATTTGACTGAATGTTAACATGAAAATCGCTTAACAGTCTATAGATACTCTCTCACGTAATACTTTTTAAGAGTGAATTGAAATATATTACTTTCTTTTTAACAGTAAGCAAATCTTACCTTTTTGTTTAATGGTCTTTTCTATTCACATAGCCAAGCAATGAGAGTTTTATACACAAAGCAGTAAATTAATTAGGCAGCATCTTAAAAGTATAAGAGAAAATATTGCAACAGTGAAATGCCTAAAATTTCAAATGTTTCTAAAACATTGATAAACGTCTATATAAGTTATTACACTCTAGTGAATGCAGAAATAGAGCTTATGTAATACAAAGTAACAAATTAATTGGTAAAATTAAGCATAGAATACAGAAATATTGAACTATTAAGTGGATAGTAATATTTAAATCTGCACTTGCTTTGCAAAAGTTCTATTCTTGTGAATCTTTCCCTTTTCCCAAGAGCCTAGTTATTTATGCAATAGAAGCAGTTCAGAAACCTTGGTATGGCTTGTTTCTATGCCAAAAATAAGAAAATTATACTCTGAATGTATTTTTTGCCAGAAAAATTCCTAACAGATTTGAGGCCTAGAATCTTGTGAAAATCTGTGTTATTACTGTTGTGGCTCTTGGGAGACCAAGATTTAATAATCTTTTAGATCCTTAATTATTCAAGATTTTGAACCAAGAAAGCAACTTCAGTACATGTCACATGTCACACTTTATAAGTGTGGTTTCTTAATACTGATTAATGTGACAACTTTCCTGGCAAATGCAATAAAATACTTTTTATTATTAATTAGAGGGGATCTTGTGTCTTAATTTTCCTATTAAAAAAACTATTCTGACAGTTATAAAAGCCAGTTATGAAAGTTGAGTTCGAAGCCAGTTATGAAAGTTGAGTTCATAGTGACACTAAAACATGGGTTGTTTAAACGGGATTTGTTGGACAAGTTCAGATGGGTTCATACAGCTTACTAAACCATAATTTGTTTGCGAATCCACAAATGGTTGGATTCACATATCGCACTGAACCAAAACTAAGCAAACCAAATTATGATAAACTCAGTCAGCGTATCTTCTGGCTAATTGTTATTTTGATAAGCAGCACAAAACGTTTATACATGCAGGCCTTGGAATTTCTGAAACATTGATTCCAAATAAGCATCTTTCTGTTTTATTCATTTTGACAGTGAAGGGGATGATCAGCATTCTTTTCAGAAAGATCATTTTCAGATATTGGAAGACATGGTCTCCGCTGTCCACACAAGTGCTGAAAATGGGTAAGAGTTTTGAGGGTGTAATGTGAAACCTGATTACAGTTGCTAAATAAGAATATGCATCAAATTTGAATTAATTGTAAAACCCTGGATTAAACCAAACAGTTTAGAAATGATTCTATGGATCTCCCAAACCAGAAAGGAGCTGGGGCAGAGTAAATGCAACCAGTTTATGAGCAGGACTGGTAACCCAGGCCAAAAAATATTTTATTTTTGTTTCCTATCTTGTATGCTGTATTCAACTATGTTTTTGCTCATGCAAATAGTCAGCAGATTTGAGATACTTTCTGATTTTGTTGTTCATACTTATTTCCTATCAAATTTGAAACGCTTTCTTCACACATCCGTAAGTTTAATGTCAGATTCCCATTCTGTGTCCTATTCAGAAACCTGCAGCTTTGTAGCTTTTTGTCAGGAATCTGTCCTTTTCACAGTACATACATTCTACTATCCTTTCTTATTTTGTTAATACTGTTTGGGACTTTTTTTTAACCTCCTCAAGATTTTTTTGTTCTCTCTCTTTCTCTTTCCTTCTCTCTCTCTCTTTCTCTCTCTCTCTCTCTCTCTCTCTCTCTCTCTCTCTCTCTCTCTCTCTCTCTCTCTCTCTCTCCCTTGCTATCTTTCTTTCTTACATTGTCCATGTTTTGATAGAATCAGATAGTTCCATACCCACCAGTGGATCTGTAGCCTTTAAACGTCCACTTTGTGTGTGTACTCTGGCAGCAAATGTTCTCAAATAGGTACCTCCTGTATCCATCCTGCTATAACTCTTCAAGATATTAGTTCCAAAAGAACTGTTACACTGTTTGTTGTGCATGCTGTTATCTTCCCCAGGGAAAAGCCCAATGAACCTAGTCACAAATCCATATATAATGCTAGTAGGAAGATAAATTTTGAAATACCAATATTACTATAATAAGGTCTTAGACTTGTATTCCATGAAACATTATTTACCTTTGTATCCTTCAGATGTTGTAGGAATTCAATATAAATGGTTCCCTTCAGGAAGATACAGTTATCTGAAAAATGAGCTTGCCTAACTTTTGAAGCCAAGGCCTCAACTGCTTTCTTTTTAATTTATCAACTTTTTAATTTACATTCCAAATGTCACTTCCTCCAAAAACTCATTTCTAATTTAGCACCAGTTCTTTGAGAGATGGAATATAAAAAGAGTACATAGGCTAAATAAATTTTGAAGTTTTTATGAAATGATAACTTAAACTGTCAGCTTATATTATTTCAGCACTTTCAGACAGGTTGAATTGGTGTCTTCTAGCTGGTATTATGTTCCCATCTGTCTTGTTAAAATGACTACAGCAGCATTACTTCAAATATAAATCACATGCTACCTGCTGCTTCTTTTCATTTGAAAAAAAACAACAGTGTCAAGTTGAAATATTATCAATGAATATAAAAGCATTATTTATACAAATACAGATATATAGTCTTTTAGAGCTGGTAAAATGGGCAGTGGTTGCCTGAAATGGGCAGTGGTGGTATTCTTGATAACTTGAATATTGTAAATCCTACAGCATCATGTTAAGATTGTTTGATTGTGTGTTTCATCAAATCACAGATGTCATTCAGTATATAGTCTGTGTGTTAGAACAAGAAAAACCGCCTGTACCTATTACAGCTTATGATGCTTCTTATTTAATGAAATAACACAGTTTTTTACTTTGGTAGTCAGCAAACAAAACTATTATTACTCTGTTATTATTATCTAGTAAATTATTTCTAGGAACGTCCTTTTCTAATTTGCTTCCTTGTGTACTTTTAAAATTAACAGAAAATGCTTTTTAACTTTAGTCTGCTGCAATATTGTTATTCATGTGACGCTTTGAAAAGGAACAGATCAGACTCAAATGGATTAACTCTAGCACAGGAGAATAAGAACAGCTGTTTGGAGAAAATAGGAACAGTTAAATTAAAGACAGCTCCACATCCTTCCCTTTCAGAAAAAATTGAGAAGGAAGATATTAAAAGACTATTCCTAAAGGATTTGTGGGTGAATAAAGTATATTAAAAAGAAGCAGTGCCTCATGTTGTAGAAGAGTTATTGCTGAAGACAGGAGAGAGTAAACTATTTTCTGCTCAATATGGCTTGGTTCCAAGTTTGGACAGGTTAAAGGCAATAGTATGAAGCATATCTAGGAAAACAGTTGGGAAAAGCATGCCACCTCCACAGCTTACACACACTAGTATGGATTAAGTACTGTATTTGCATCCTATTTTCAGATAAAGATTGTGTCCCAGAGCGTTTATGCTAATGAAGAATTAAGTGCAGATTTACAGTGTAAAGCTAAAAACCAAACTTAAACTAGATGTTTGAAGGAAAGAGAATTTCCTTCTCTTTCTCCCAAATTTCTTTTTCAAGAATACAGTTACTTTTGAGGAATGTGAGAAGGGATAGAGATGCACCCTAAGCTGACTGTAAACATTAGGCTTGTTGGTACTAAATATAAACGTAAATCAACAAGTTAACTATTTTCTTGGACTAAGATCCTGATTTCTCCCACAAGTATACCTTGAATCACAAATTGGTAACAACATGATCTAAAACACATTAGAAAGAAGCATTGTGAAATGAACTAAATCAAGAACATAACAAATGGGAGTCCCGGTAGAAAATGTCACAATTTGGCAGGAGCAATTTTCAAACGTTTGCTTTCTGAATGAATAAATAATAATTTAAAGAAAGGGGCCTTGCAGGAAGCTAAATGTTCATATAGACAATTTAATTACCATGGCCCTTTCTCCATTCTTTTACTCTAATTATCCATTTTATTTCTTCAAAAATTCAATTTTGTTTTGTTTTCTTTTTTTGTCATCAGGAAAATTTGCAAATACCTCTTTTTTATATTCTGTGGCTTTCGGCATTTGACTATACAAATATTGTTGTTTGAAGAACCGAATAGGCATTAGAATACAGATTTTTCTCTAGTGACAAGAAATGCATTGTCTTCTTTGGTTGAGTAATCAGAATGCTATTTAATTTTGCTGACCAATAGTTAACATAGATGGTGTTATATCTTTTTTTATCGGGTTTTGACCGTTTTGTTTTCATATGTCGTTACGTTTAAAGACTATCATACATTGTTATCTAGACGACTTTTACAACTTGTCCTTCGGAAACCAACAAGGACTGCTTAGTCAACCAAAGACCCTTTATAAAACGAACTATTAGGATATTCTGCTTTCTCAGCTTAAATTTTCAATTAATTTACCAACTCCTTATAAATAACTGTTAAGAATAATTTAAAAATAAATACTAGTGTATCTTCTATCTATTGAGAGTTTTTAGGTTAACTACTTCAGTGTTTAATTTCTGCCTATTCTCACTCACCGCTCACATGGAACCACCCCCTCGGGTCTATGACAATTCGCCACAGGCAACTTGCCTCGGCCAACTTTTGTTGTGAGACCACTTGCCACGGCCAACTCGCCATGGGACAACTCACTGTGGGAGAAGAGTTACACTAATATCAAAGAAGTGATATTAGTTACACTAATATCAAAGAGTTACACTAATATCAAAGAAGAGTTACACTAATATCAAAGAAGAGTTACACTAATATCAAAGAAGAGTTACACTAATATCAAAGAAGAGTTACACTAATATCAAAGAAGAGTTACACTAATATCAAAGAGTTACACTAATATCAAAGAAGAGTTACACTAATATCAAAGAAGTAATATCAAAGAGTTACACTAATATCAAAGAGTTACACTAATATCAAAGAAGAGTTACACTAATATCAAAGAAGAGTTACACTAATATCAAAGAATCACTAAAGAAAGGAGGGGAAAGGAGGAATAGAATGAAATGCTAAAAATTAAAATATTTTTTTTATTTATTTTAAATAGTTAAATTGAAATGTTAAGTTTTTCTGTGGCGAGTTGTCCTATGGTAAGTTGGCTGTGGCGAGTTGTCCTATGGTAAGTTGGCTGTGGCGAGTTGTCCCACGGCAAGTTGGCCGTTGTGAGTTGGCCATGGTAAGTTGGCCATAGCGAATTGGTTGCAGTAAGCTGGCTGCAGCGAGTTGTCCCATTCCACCTCCCCTCTCCCCCTCCTCTGTCTGTCCGCAAAGTCGGAAAGTTGGAGACCACTGTCTTAATTCAAGAAGGACCTGAATGGAATTTGTTAATGGAATACGATTAGATGAAAACCAATAATAACAGATGTGTATCTTGATTTCATTGCAGTGAGAATCTGGTGTCTTCAGATGATTTGTTGGCTTGGCTTAGGCCCTTCTGTGGGGATGATTCTTTACCAGTGAGGCCTCGCATAAGAGTGCTACAGATTTTGGAGCAAGCTTTTCACCTAAGTGACGAGGATAGCAAGCTACTTATACTATTTAGAACACAAGCTGTTCTCAAAGCCTATTGGCCCCAGACTCAGGTAGGCAATCTCATATGGCAATGTTTGTTCTTTACAAATAAGCAAATTGTTTATAAAACAGTAGTTCTGGACCTTCATTGATCATTTAGGCTTACAGAGCACTTGTGGGTTTCTTCTCCTGTTAAATAGGTGCTTGTTTGTACTATTTTTTTCTCTTAAACCAATAAATATGTGGAGTGATTTTTTTTCATTTTCTAATTCCTGTTCTTTGTTAATGAATTTTAATAAAATTAAAAGTAAAACTATATTTTTTTTTAAAGCATAGATCTTGAGCATATTGCATGAGAATATATTTAAGTTAAAATTAGGTATACGTTATTAACACTGCATATGGTACCCAGAAAGGAGGAAAAGTTAGCAAGCCCAAGGGTTTCAGCTGAACTATATTTCTCTTTTCTCTTGTCTTTTGTAATATTTAAAAACATTCCTCCTTTGATGAAAATAAAAATAAAAATTCTCTTGGGTAGCTCAATTCCTGGTTATTACATGGGTACATCCACATAGGTTTCTTGGTAACAAGAATATTGTTTTTCATCGCTTTCTTCCTGGATGTGTTTCTTTAAAAATATGTGACTCTAGACTGTAGAGTACCGTATTTATCGGCGTATAACACGCACAGGCGTATAACACGCACCTTCATTTTAAGAGGGAAATTTCAAGAAAAAAAGTTCCGGCTCGGGAGCGAAAGCAAAAGGGGAGGGGGAGTGGGGCTTCGTTCACACGCGGATCCCCATGCTCGTATTTATTTACCGTATTATGCCCCGGCTGGCGGCGGCGGCAGCAGAAACAGCAGCCTCCTTCCTCGGTTAGCTCCGATTCCCTCCCCCCGTGTCGCCTCTGAGCTGCAGGACTCCGCCGCTTGCTTTATA
>NW_015386760.1:880134-883531 GCF_001527695.2 Protobothrops mucrosquamatus
AAACCGGGGGGAGCCGAGGCGGCCAGGGAGGAACAGCCAACTGCCGGCAACCAGCCGGAACTGCTGGGGCCGGCCCGTATTGAAGAATATGGCCGAATTTACCCGGGCTGGCCGTATATCGGCGTATAACACGCACACATCATTTGCCCCCTATTTTCAGGGGGAAAAAGTGCGTGTTATACGCCGATAAATACGGGTAATTACTTCCCATCCAAGTATTCATCAGCTCTTGTGTTGCTTATGTTTTTTGTGATCAGCTAAAGTTGGTTAAAACCATATGCTGAGCTGTTCTCAGTTACCCTATTTCTGTATGGTAGTCAAAGCATTCAGTGTTAATGGCATTTTGCAACATAACATTTTTACTATGTTATATGTAGCTCTTGATTTCATTCTGAATAATGAAATGGTATTTATGTTTCCCCCCTTGAATTAACTGGATTTGTTTTCAGTGACACTATTCTGTTGGCAAAGAAATGCCTATGCAAAGTTTATATTGTTTTATTGCAGCTATTTTTGATTCTTACTTATGTGATCTAAACTGCATAGGCATACAACAAATTATATATTAAAAAAATAAATTAGCAATTGGCTGAGATAAGAGTAGCAGTAAATAGGAAAGAAATAAATTTAATGAAATAAATTTCATGATGACTGAATCATTAAGTATGTTAAGATCCTCCCCAACATTTCTTCCCTCCTTCCTCCCCAAGGGAAAATATTCAGACAGTTCAGAGCAGAATAACAGAGTTGCGGGGGACCTTGGAAGTCTTCTGGTTCAACCTCCTGCACCAGCAGGAGACTTTATACCAGTGATGGCGAACCTTTTAGAGACCGAGTGCCCAAAAACTGCCCACGCTCAACTCCCCCTGCCTGCCCCCGCTCTTCCTCCCCATCTTCCGCCCCGCCTCCCACAGGACCACTCACCGCCTCCAGGGCCTGCCACAGATCGCCCAGGCAGCCCAGCAGCCCTATGGCAGCCACACCCTCTGCCCGCGCCCTGCAGCATCAACTGCATGATGGGGTGTGAGGGCAGAGTCTTGTCTATGCTGAGTGGCTGCCATGTCCTTGGCTGCGCTGCTCCATGTGGGCGACGCTCTGGGGCAACTCTCCTCCAGGGGGCTGCTGGAGAGGGGGTCACGGGGGGAGTCAAGGCTAGGGCAACGGCACGTGTGCCCACAGAGAGGGCTCCGAGTGCCGCCTCTGGCACCCATGCCATAGGTTCGCCACCACTGCTTTATACCATTCCAGAGAAGGACTAGCACTGATGATGTTACCTAGTTTGGGCAATGAAACATCTGCAAGAAAACAAACAAGCTCATAGAGCATCAAGGACCCCTCAAGACAAGTGGCTGTCCAGTCTCTTCTTAAAAGCCTCCAGTGATGCCATACATGCCACATATGGTCTGTGGGTGATTCTGATTTGTAAACACAACTGTTCACACAGTGTAATAGCATACACTGGATTTCATGTTCTGAAGCCATTACAAAGAAAAATTGCTCTAGCTGAGATGCTTAGAATGTTGATCTGTAATTTATCTAAGTTACAGCATAGGAATATGAGCTAAGTCAAGAAGAACAAGTAATTTATCCCGTTTTGCGTTTCTTCTTGGGAAAAAATGGCATAATCATTTATCAATCAGTATCTTCTATTTCAAGATAATTTTTGATGAAGCAAAGAGCCACTGCTTTTCTATGAGTTCATAATGACACATACATAATTATGTATGTAATTCAAGGAAATCTCAGTGGAAGAACAAAATATATTGAATCAGTGCCGGAATTCATTCCATTTTCATCTTTCTTTTGATTGTAACACAGCATCTGAAGATAAAAGCATATGTTATCTTTGACTTATTTTCAAGAAGCCTTCTCTTGTGAATAGATATGAGTTTAACAGATCTTTACTAGAAGTTCATTGGGCTTGAGAATGTATTGTAGCAATTAGAATCTTCTCTCAAGTGCCTTGTTTGTAATTCTGCTTCTAGTGGTGTAGTAATTCAGATTCACATTGCAGTGAAGAACTGAATAATAGAGAAATACATTTGCAAATTGAATTAATCAACATGGGTTTTGCTAGGATACAAATAAATCTGCCATGGATTTGAGGTTTGACTAGTATGAACAGATAATGTTATAGTGTTTAACAAATGCATATAGTTAATTTAAATTTCCAGAAAAGAAAATGCTTGGCTTCCTCATGTCGTATGCTTCAGCAGCACTGTTTCTTCAACTCATTTAAAACTCATTCTTTTCAGTGCTGATACTGCTTATAACAAAATTAGTATTTCAATAGTATCATTATGGACAAAGTTTTCTAGAATCAGATCTCGTATTTGATTCTAGTGAACGTTCAAAGTTATGCGATAAGCACCCCCTTGTATTTATGAGAAAGTTCCAACATTACAAATGTCGCACCACGGCATTTGTTCACCCTTATGAACAACCACAGTGGCATTCGAGTATTTGAGGGGCTGCCACAAAGAAGAGGGGGTCAAAATATTCTCCAAAGCACCAGAAGGCAGGACAAGAAACAATTGACCAAAGAGAGAAGCAATCTGGAATTAAGGAGAAACGTCCTAACAGTGAGGACAATTAACCAGATTTTTAAGAAGAGACTAGACAGTCACTTGTCTGAAATGGTACAGGTTCTCCTGCTTGAGCAGGGGGCTGGACTAAAAAACCTCCAAGGTCTCTTCCAGCTCTTTTCTATTCTATTCCCCACCCCCACCCCAGGTCTCCCTAGGCACTAGGCCAATGGTGGCGAACCTATGGCACGCATGCCAGAGGCGGCACTCAGAGCCCTCTCTGGGGGCATGCGTGCCATACCCTGGAGATGGCGAGGGACTGGCCCCCGCCACCCTGGCTCCGCCCACCCAGTCTGCCATGACCACTGCAGCCACGCCTACCCGGCACCCGGTGATAAATAAGTGGGTTTGGGGTTGCAGTTTGGGCACTGGGTCTCTTAAAAGGTTCGCCATCACTGCACTAGGCCTTGGATACTCACCTTGCGAAGATCGAGATCCTTCGCTTTCTTGGCTGCTCCAGGCGAATGCATGGGCAAAAGCTGGGAGTGAATTGCATTCAAGGTACGAGATTCGCTCCTATGAATCCTCGATTTATGAATGGAATTACATTCGTAATTACATTCGTAACTCGAGAACTACCTGTATTATAGCAGAGTGTGCTCAGTATTAATCAAATATCTGGCAAATCAGTATTTATTATTTGCTTTTTGTACAGAAGTCTTTATAGCATATTCTCATGACAATAATATTCAGATTTCCAGTTTCTGGATTTGAATTAATTACCAGCTCTTTCCTGTCACATTTCATTTTAACAGTTTTTTTCTTTCTAAAGTATTATTTATATTATACATTTGAGGTTTATTTTGCTTGAT
>NW_015386760.1:883907-887054 GCF_001527695.2 Protobothrops mucrosquamatus
TTTTCTATATTAATTGAAGTTCAGCTTCTAATAAATGCAAATCCAAAAAGAGCAAATTGGAAGAACTGCAAAGAGATCAAGGATACATTTTTATTTACTGTGCCTTATTTTTTCTTATACAGTCACTTTGCTAATAGGGATGAGGGTAGAAGGCCCCTTCCTTTATCTGAAGCCCGTTCCCCTCTTCCTTATAAAATCCCTTCTAAATCTAAAGCTGGGAATGGTCTTGCTTGCTATCAGAATGGGGCGAAATGTTTTAAGGGAAGTTAGGGGCCATTGTACTCAGAAGAGTAACATTTCTTACGCTAAAAAAAAAGCAGAATGCTACACCTTGGGAAATCTATTCACATCAAATGTTTGTGCACTGCAGAGTCACTTTACGTGAGATGAGCAGTTTTATAAATTTGATTGATAAATAAAACAGACAACCATTTTGAATTAAAATTAAAATTATTTAATTTGATTTTAGAACAGAAACTTGTGTATATTTATCGTGGTTTTTATTATCGCCTGTTCACCGCCCTGAGTCCCGTAAGGGAGATAGGGCGGTATATAAATTTAATAAATAATAATAATAATTAATAATAATAATAATAATAATAATAATAATAATAATAATAATAATAATAATAATAATAATAATAATAATAAAAGCATCTCTGGTAACAAATATGGGAAAATAAAGCATGAAGCATACTCTAAGTGAAATTAACTGCTGAATCAGTATTAAGTACCATAGAAGCATATTGCTGGAATCTATTACCCAATTCCTGTAGAGCAGGAATTTTGGTGGCATGAAGCAAATAAACTGCGTTATGACTATTAAAACAAGCAAGAAGAAACAAGAATTTGGTTGTCCTCTGGGTGCTAAACCAAGTCCAATTATGCAAAGATTCCCTAAGCTTCTGCTTGTCACCAGTCTCTTCACACAATTCCATTGTACTCGTAGCTTTGCTCTGTCCTCCTTCATGCGTCCATCTGTTACTGAAACCAAGAAATCTTGCAGGAGATATTTGAATTGTGAAAGCCATGTGCTTGATATTCCTATTTGGGTTTGTAAGAAAATGTTTTAAAAATAAAGCAAACCACTTCCAAAAAATGTTGCCAAGAAAACTGCAGGAACTAGTCCATGCAGTTGCCGGGATTCAAGACTTACTTGAAGGCAACAAACATACCCGATTTAACATAAGAATACTTCATATTCGTTTGCTTGTTTAATATGCTACCAATTTAACGGTCTAAGCAACTAATATTTGAATAATTATGTTCTCTATTCTGATATCTGTATTTATTGTGAGCTGCTGCTTTCCCCAATTTATTAGGTAGAAATAACAGAGATTGAAAATGAAGAAAAAAGGTATCTTCTCTTCATGAAACTTCTGGAAAATAGTGGGGAACAAGAAGAATTCCAGCATTTAGTTATGCTTCTTCAAGCTTGGCCTCCTATGAAAAGCCCAGATATGTAAGTTATTTGTTTTCCATTTAACATAAGTTTAAAATACCTTTGGAGATGTTAAAGTAGATCTTATCCTAGTGTTAATTCTGAATGTACTTTCCATTTGTTAAGAAATAAATGATTGTAGAATTCCTTTGTTATTTTTAAGTGATAAGAAACTGCTGCTTTAATTGTGTGAGTGGTTGATTGATGGTATTTCTAGGCCACAGCAGTTGCTGTTTTTTGCCATTTTGAAGTGCAAAAAAATACAGGTCCATAAACCTATTTATTATGATGATTACTGACCAACAAAATTCAAATTAAAATGCATAGGCATTTTCTGAAAGATTAATAGATATTAAAATGGTTCAGACTTCTAAACATTATACATACATGTGTGTGTGTATGTGTACACATATACATGCACACTTTGAGAGGCTTAAGCTGTGAACTGTAGGTGACAATCGTGTTCTGTTGTTATTGCTAATACAACTCAACTAGACAGGAACACTTCAGTTTCTCAGCTGCTTGGTGACAGGTCTAAAGTTGCATACAGATTCTCATTAGCAGACTAACAGAACGATACTAACATGAGAATCAGATCCTGCAAAAAAAAAAAAAAAGCCCAGAGGTGTAGTTTGCCCCAACATCAACAGCCCCATCATGCATCCCCAACAACTTGATACACATGCTTAGCAACATCTTCCATTCATATATGGCATCATTTGCCCCTCTGGATTCTATGTAGAACAAACTAGTCAAAACTATTCACAAAAGAATTAATGAACATGAAATTTAACTCAAAAGATCTATCAGAGCATTTCAGCCTTCTAGGCCAGGGGTCCCCGGCCCACAGCCCACTACTGGGCTGCAGTCTATTTGAATGGAGCTTTGCGCATGAGCATTCTCCACTCGTGCAAGTGGAGCTTTGCACCCGAGCACAAGTGCCTGCCGCTCGTGCAAGTGGAGCTTTGCGCATGAGCACAAGCTCCTTTACACGAGTGGAGGGTGCTCCCGCCTACCACTCGCACCAATGGAGCTGTGCATGCATGTATGTGCCTGCCACACACACAGAGATACACTGATCTAGGCCGCCAAGCTGGAAAGATTGAGGACCATTGTTCTAGGACATTCCATCTTGAAAGGAAAGGGGGGAAAAACTTTGCTAACACAATTCAATGAGAGATTGCTGAATATCAAAAAAAATTCAGGCTCTCTCTGAAGATCTCAACAAACAATGGGTTTATTTGGTACCATAAACCAACATTCAAAATGAGTCGAATAGCATCTTTTCTACTTAACAAAGTGTTTTAAAAGGCCTAAGCTATCATGACCTACTGCTTGCTTGGTCAGTGGATTAGAGTGGCTAAACTGATGTAGGATTTCCAATGGGATGAGATGAATGGGGAAGGAAGGAGTAGACAGGTTGGTTATACAGATATAGGCTGCATGAAAGGTTAAAAATTTATCAATTAAAAAACATTGCATTTGTTTGTTTGTTTTTGTTTGTTTGTTTTTTTTTTTTCCAACAAAATTTTTATTGGTTTTATTTTACATGGTGGCAAGGCCATCAATTAATCAAAACAAAATCATATTTATACAATTCAAATTATTTCAATATAATTAACTCAGTTATACATATAACTAATCTATTATTATTTTAATATATCCTACTTCCCCTTAAGTCAATACTAGTAACTCTATTTCTATAC
>NW_015386760.1:887880-892623 GCF_001527695.2 Protobothrops mucrosquamatus
GTATCCTTATAAATTTTCTTTAATTGTTTCCCATCACCATGCTTTTTCATTTCTATAAGTATTAAAATTGCATCCCAAAATCACAGCTAAGTCCATCACTACTTTTTCTCCATATCCTTGTAGATTTCTTTAGTTGTTTCCAGGCCACTTTCCGCTTTTACAGCTATTTCTTCCACTTCTCCCTCCTTCCAGAAAGAACATTGCATTTGTTAAGACCTTTTGATGTACTTGTGAGTTCAATAATCTCTTGCTCAACCATGCTGTTAAAATCTCTTTTTTCCAAAATGGTTACTTTGTAATGCACAATAGAATGTCCTGGGAGTTTAGTCAGTCTATGCATCTGATGAAGTGGGCAGCAACTACTGGAAGATTATGCCTGTTAATTAGAAAAGAGTACTACCAGAATCATCCTGATTTTTGGCTACCATAGCTGTCCTTCTATAATGTTTATTTTAATTAAAATATTTGATACATATTTTGTTCTGATGGAATATGGAAGATTGAACCATTAGGTTGGGGGTCCATCCAAGCATAACCTATATATTTCAGTGAAATGTTCGGAGTATTTTTCATTTTGAGTACTTTCATCTGTATTTGACCTTTACAAAGCATTGATATACACTTGGAATTCCCTTAGAGCAAAATTTTTATTTAGTAGGAAAAAACTGCATTGAGAAATAGGATTTTTTTTTTTACAATGGCTTGGTTACGTGTATTTTCTTTTTTTCATCAGATTCCTCTCTTGCCTTTCAAAAAAAAAAGCTGCTATGCATATGGATAAAAAAGCCAGCATGCTTAGATTTATGGTGTATTTAAACAATCTATTACAGCATAATTTCATTGCTTTCCTTTTCAAAAGAAAACTAAGAATTTCTGGCTGCCACAAGTGGAAGGTTATAATATAGGACTACTCTTAACCTACATAGCTTTAAAAATTTCCTAATATGTGTCTCTCTGACCCATACATTCTGAGTTAATTGATTTAAGAATTATGGTGGAAGAAGAACATTACTTGTGAAGTATAAAATTGTTTTCTTCTCTGTCTGGCCACTGAGCCATGTAAAACTGAGCACTAGTTGTCTCTTGTACCTCAGAAATTGAACTTTCAAAATCTGAGTTCCTGTAATGACGAATGACAGCTGTTTTGGTTTTGCTTGATAATATTCCACTGAGCTATGGAGTTTTATATTGTTCCTTGGATTTATTTTCAACATATTTTTCCTATCAAAATCTGATCCGGAAAATTTGTTGGGTCAGACTGGAGGGGACACAGGACAAAGGCAAAAAAAAGTTCTACTGTATGAATGGATTTCTGGTCATGGAATGTTGGCTTTTACATATTTATCTCCCTTCAGTTAATTTTTGGCAAAAAAAAAAAAAAAAAAGGCAACCCAAACTGCTATATTTTGTGTTCTCTTACAGTGGTGGGGAAAATAATTTTGTGGGCCAGAAGATATTATGAGATGGTATTTTGGAGAAGACAATCTCTGCCTTATGTAGCTACCCCTATTGTGGCATAATATGTTTTCTCACTGGACTGATTTGGCAGGCTGCAGACTTACCATTCCACAGTATTAATTCAGTTATGCATTCAACTATTTCTCCAGTCTCTTTATTGAGTTGTCACATTCCAGATTACCTCTGGATTCTTTCAAAGAGAAACCGTCACTTTATCAAAGACATCATCTGTACATCATCTTTGACCAGAATGTAAATTTGCATAGTTTTACATATGAATAAAACATTTCTGACAGAGATAAATACTTTGCTTCCATATGATGCGTTCATTAGTCACAGCAGCCAGAGTTTTGAAGCAACTTTTCCTGCAGCGTAAAAAAAGATGGCGAATGTTGTGACTTCTTATATATTTCGTAGCTTTTATAAGTTAGGTGCTTGTATTAAAATTAATTCTTTTCAAATAATTAGAATAGCACTTTCTTAATGTAATCTGTTTTAGTTTATTAACTAATTAAGTTCACAATCCAATTAAAGAGAAAAATAAGAATGTTTAACGCCACCTTTGATTCTCCCTTTTCATCATTCTGCCGGTATTAATCTTGATCCAGAAAACATATTACAATTTCATTTTTAATTTCCAATAATAATCACATAATGTTTGAAATTCAAAACCCTGTCCCCAGGTAGATTTATAGACAAATGGATATAGAGTGTGAGAGGCAGAAAATGAACAAAATATTAAGCTTTAATTCGATAAATAAATTGTATGGATTCTTACACTAATTTAGTCTCGACAAGTTTATAATTTATGAGTATTATTACATTATTACCTACTGAATTTTACTGTAATGCACAGTATTGGTGATATATCTGGTAATTCAAGTGTGATAGTTGTGCCTAAACTCAAACAATATCATTGCCCAAGTCATAATACCATGCAAATTGTGACTCTAGATTAGAAAATTAATTCAGGGTAATATTTCATAATTGACTTAATTTTTTGTTGTTGTTGTTGTTGTTATTATTATTATTATTACCAGCATATGGCGTTGTTACAGTAGCCAGGAGACCACAATGCAATTGCAGAGTAGTTGTTTGACTTGCCAAGGTACTAGCCCTATGATAGGATACACTTGTGCACTTCCCACGTTGCGCCACAGGAGGACGAGCTGGCGTCACACCAGAGAGAAAGAGGAACAGCTCTTCCCTAGCAGTGTCACCCAAGACTCCCTCCCTTCCCAAGAGCTGCCTCACAAGCGGGCGCTGCAACCAGGAAAGTTCACAGCCATCACGAACCTAATTGCATGCACAGAGCACCATCTTGTCTCCCCACCAAAGTGGTACCTATCTATATACTTACATAAACATGCTTTCAAACTGTTGGGTGGACAGAAGCTGAGGCAAGTGACAGGAACTCACCCTGCTACGCAGTGCTTGGGCTCGAACCGCCGGAGGTGAGACCATCTCCAGCGTCATTAAGCCATGGAGCCACTGTGCCTCTCTTATTACTAACTTTTAAATGATTAACAAATATTTTATCTTATTTGCCTCTGACCTCAATTTTTATTCTATTATCACGTTTTATTTGATATTATAGAAAACACATATCAACCTTCATGACTTATTTACTTATCCTGTCTACCAAGCAGCTCCTCCTAATAAAGTTCTCTCTTGGCTGCAGTTTTTTTTTTTTTTTTCATTAAAACAATTTGTCCTGTTAAATTTTTTTTTTCATATTTGTTTCTAAAAAAATCATGTACTATATCAAGGGTGTCAAACTGCCAGCCCACGGGCCTGACGCGTTATCCGGAAGTTGCGCCCACCCCATTGCCGGCAATGGCAAAACCGTCCTGATATGTTGCACAACGTCACGTGACGTCGAGAGTTTGACATGTCTGTACTATATGGACTGTAAAAGTTATACAAACTATTTGCATTCAATATATGTTATCCAAAATTACTTTTTAAAAGTACATGTGGGTAGATATGCGCAATAGAGACCAAATTGCTTTTAATGCTCATAAGAAAACTTATTTACCTTTATTTTAGAACATGTTCAAGTAATAATCTTTGGGTTAAACTGGGAACAGTGATGCTTATGAAGTGCCTACAGGAGCAAAAGAAGAGTGTGGGAGATGAGATTCTGAAGATCTGCCGCTCTTTATACGAGACAAAGCACAGGCTCTCTGCAGAGGTAAGTTTACATGACTAGAGTCCTTGTTAGACATGACCAAGTTTATATGGACAGTAAACTCGTTAATATATGTAATTTCTTCATTAAACATAGAATGATAATAGTAAGCTTCCTTACTGAAATAGTTTAGCAACAATTAGTAACTCCTTTGTTACAGGTGCAGTGATATTCCTTTTGTTCGTCAACCCATTTGCACTAGATTTGGCTCTCATGCAAATCTCACAGAGTCTGAAGTCCTGAAACAGTTGCATTTTTTATTAGTTTGTCACTACTGACAACAGATGGGTCCCAGCTGTCCATTCATTTCCATGTCACTAGTTCAATCAAAGCTCCTGCCAGGATCCTTCCTAATGAAATTCTGTTTCATCTCTGTTGATGGATCAGGGTATTCAAGAGTGCTAACCAACACCCAGTACTTGTTTGATTTACAGAGTTTGTCACTTAAGCTTTTATTGATTCAGTATTTTTTTTTGAAAGTTTGCTAAAATATTAAAACTTCTAAATTGCTTGAAGTCTCCTTTCCTCCAGATGTGGCAATACAAACGCCTCATCATAAACTGCTAGCTTCAGACTCTTCTGTGCTTCACTTTTGTCCCAACCACATCCATAAAAATTTTCATTGTTACAGGGCCCTGAAATGCTGTGAACATGTTTTAGAGATTGGACTGGTCAGATTTCATGCTGGAGAAACTGAAAACGTATCTCAGAAATGTACGGGGAAGGAGGGTTGCAAAGTAAACGTATTTAGGATTGACTTATTTATTTATTGAGGGGGAAAGTTTAATGATTTCTATCTTTACAGATAACGTGCCAGTATAAAAAAAAGTATAACCAAATAAATTGTTCCAAAATAAAGCAAGTTAATGCAATAAAAACAAAACTATTCAGTAAGTGGGGACTTCCGGTGGCAGGCGATTTCGTCGGTCGCAGCTGTTTGCTGCCTCCCGCCTGTTTTGCGTAAAAGCCGGTTTGACAGCTAGCATCTGCTGTCAAACGGCTTGATACCTTTCCCCTGGGCATAAGGGGATAGGTGAGCTGCCCGGGGTAGGAGTTGAGTTCCCGAGTCGTCCTATATGGACGATGTAGGCGAG
>NW_015386760.1:893717-895044 GCF_001527695.2 Protobothrops mucrosquamatus
TTAATTAAATGAATAATTTTTATTAAAAGGAAGATTATTATAAATATAATAATGTTGTTATAATTGAAAATGATTGAAGGATAATTAAGTAATTGAAGTTGTAAACCTTATTAAGGGTTCCAAATGATTTTTTATAGGGTAGTTTCATGAAATGACAGAATTAACCTGTTAACTTTATGGAAGATGGGAATTTTTTTTTTTTCTTTTCTTTTCTTTGTATAGGTAAGGGATGGTGTTAAACTATCTTGCTGAAATGGTAAAGATTTTGGATATTTGAAGAATTAACTAAATGAATAATTTTTATTAATACGGAGGAGATGGATTGTTTAAGTTTAGATTTTGGAGTTAGAGATATTAATACTTGTTTACTTGTATTTGAATATTAACCTAGGTTGGTTTGGGAAGTCCGGGGGGTGGGGGGATGGGTTATAACATTGTGTAATATCTGTGATGTATTTCTTTTTTTTTTTGTGATAAAAACAATAAAATTTTTATATTGAAAAAAAAAAAAAAACTATTCAGTAAGTGAAATATAGTTTCACAGGATCAGATGCCTACCTTATATTGTTTATATATTATAATTGCTTTAGACCAAGACCAAGTCCCCTACCTGAGTCTTTTTAAAACTTGGTAAGTCAAGAATTGCTTCTGGGACTTTCTAATATGAAGAACATGTCCTAGGCCAGGGATAGGCAACCTTGGGTCTTTTATGACTCGTGGACTTCAACTCCCAGAATTCCTGAGCCAGCCATGCTGAGGGGAAAGGGAGAGGTTTCCAAGCTGAGCCATGCTGGCTCAGGAATTCTGGGAGTTGAAGTCCACGAGTCATAAAAGAGCCAAGGTTGCCTACCCCTGTCCTAGATGGAAGCATTCATGGGACTATGACAGCATGGCAAATTTGGCCAGTAAAATGTTCATACTTCACCCTATTGAAAAACATACAAGGGTGAGCAGGAGGAGCTGCTCATGAGGACCTGTGAGCTCCACTGCATTGGACTTAGATACATGCCTTTCCTGGCACTTTGAGTGGCGGCTGTGAGTAGCTGGATCTAAGAAGTAAATGATACTTTAGAGGAGAGTGTTGTCCTAGATGCCTTTAAAAAGACACTGGTATAACCCCTTCTGAAAATACCTTCTAGCCACACTAGATAATTATTCTTCTATATCTAACCTTTCATTTTTAGGGAAATTTATTTGTTTTTAATGTATTAAATCAATCTATCTAGGTACCCTATCAACATGTGATTCAGAGCTATATACGCAAACTAAAACTATATATAGTAATAATTTTTTAAAAAGCAATCCCGGCATTTTTGAAAAGCTGTAA
>NW_015386761.1:0-15231 GCF_001527695.2 Protobothrops mucrosquamatus
AATTTAGTAGCCCAGGTGTGGCAGATGGGCATTTAATTATCAGAAGCCCCAATAATTTGGCCAAATGAAAGTGAAGAAAGTGAGTTTTCAACATGTAACTGAATTCAAAATGCCATCTCCAGTGACGGGGAATATAATGGAGAGCATACTAGCAGATGTCCAATATCAAAAATACTGTTTATCATTGCTGTGAATTTCATACTTCTGTTCATCGGACATCAACCTGAGAATTGAGAGAAGGTGAATCAAAGATACTGGGTTACATGCAGTCAAAAGAAAGAGAACTGCAGTAGCTTCCTTTTATTCCTGGAGCCTATTTATTAAGGGCCATGGTTTATAAAACACCAATGATCAGAAAAAAATGTAAGTGAAAATCATTGTCTTAACTGTTAAATGCTGCATCACCAGATATTTTTTTCTAAAATTTGTCTTTTACAAAATCTGTGGACACTGAGTTGCCTGATTACCTAACGTAATAAATGGAGCAAATAATCTGTTAGAACTGGCCTTTTATTTACTGCTTTACTCCTTAAAAGGGATTAGCTCTTGTTGTTTATGATGTCATATAATTTAGACAATTAAATGTATTTCTATTCTCCCTTTTCCCAGGCAATTTTCGAAAGAATTCTCCTTCTTATCCCAGCCCATTGTCCTTTAAAGATGTTGGAAATCCCATTTAAAAAACTGAACTGGCTAGATTCTGCAGAGACTAATTACCATTATAGAACTATAGAGAGGAAATATTTCTAGATATATAGAGAAGGCTTCCCTGGAGTCAAGTTCCATTACATAGATGTGATTATGTGTTTTCTTGGGAACAAAAGTGTTAGCTATGTAAGAAGGCTGGTTAGACATAAATAACCAGAGGAGAGCAAAAAAGTCTAGAAGAGATCCCCCCCACATATTCTGCAATCCAAGGTTGGATCTACCATTACTTTGCATTTAGGTAGCCCATTGTGAGAAAGCTTGAGGGAACTTTAGACATAAACAATCAAGGGAGAGTAGCAAAATCTACTGGCAGTTTATTTCAAATGACAATTTAATCGACATGGCAAACCTGGGAAGAATGGGTTCAAATCATGTTGAGATAATCTACCTTAATAAACATACAGTTTCCCAGATTCTCTATTTACCTTTAGTACTAGTATAAAAAACACCTTCACGCAGTCTGGATAATTTATGTTGCTTTTACCTAGTCCAACTGGATGGGGGCTTCACCCAGATGAACTTTCCAGTGTGTAGCACACCTGAATATGCTATGAACAGAAATGGTGTCACAAATAGATGTGTAACAAACAGCTGCAGGCTCTTCAGCCACTCAAGTTGCCTTTTTGAGTGGAATAAATGAGAAACGGGCTCACACAATCTCTAGGGAAGCAGCAAGAGAACATTTTGTTTTAAGAGTTCAAATAAAACCTGAAAGGGAAGGCGGAATACAGTGACAAAGTGTCCTTGAATAGCGTGTTTCTTTTTACTTCCTCATATCAAACAAGAGTATGTCTCTCCTCTTCTTCTTGCAGTGGCAGACTGTTGAGTTATTCTAAAGAAGGCTATCTTAGCTTCAAGCAAGCAAAATAAGCCAGTAGTAAATTAAAAAACAAGAAAGCCTTTAAATACCACTAATGTGGGCTGCATGAGCCTTCTGGGCTGTTGGCTGATTGGTATCCTGTAGACTGGTCAGCTCATTGTAGGCTAGGTAAATATTACCTATATTTGTATGATCCATGAGCTCTTTTACACATCAGGGCTCTTGTATTTCATCTAAACACTTATACTCTACTTGCTGGCCAGGTCAACCTCCCCCTCAAAAGAATTACAATAATTAAAACAATAAAACTTCCCTCTCAGACATATACTTTCATACACAGTCATGAAAGCATCATAAAAATTGTGCTGAATGAGTGCAAAGGTCTAGTTCAGCAGTCTATTCCTACGGTAGCTAAATAAATAGTTTCAGTACAATATTAATCATGGTAGGAGGATGCAAGCATCCCACAGAGTCAATAAAACAAACATAATCTGCTGAAAAAACAAAACAACAACAAAAGCCTACTGAATTTCTATCAGAGTTAGTTCCAAATCTAAAAAACAGCAGTGATGCTCTGATATAAATCTTGTCCTTCTTCACTGCAACCTGAGTTCTAAAAGCAGCAATACATGAAAGAAAGTCGTAAAAGGATTCTGAAGACCGTCTTCGTACCGTATAGACTGAATATGCAAAGGGTTGCAAAGATATGGGAATTAGCTACAGTATGTGCTTCCCAGCTAAAATGATGTCTGTAAGCCTATGAAGGAATTTTTGTATTGATGTATTGATATATCACATACAACCCAGCTAGAATAATAGAATAATAGAACTGTCATATTGGAAGAAATCACAAAGGTCATCTATAGTAGTCCCCTGTGATGTATAGGATAACCATCCAAGAGAGCTCTTCTTGAAACCTTCCAGAAATATAGAACCCAAAACTTCCCATAGATACTTTGTTCTGCTGTTAGGAAAATTTTCCTTATATTTAAAAAAAATCTAGGTGGCTACAGTTTGTTTCTGGTTCTAGTTTCTGTGGGCATGGAAAATAGTTCTCTATAGCTATAGCTTCCCTATAACTTTCCTTATGGATCCAAACATGGTTATCATGTTTCCTTAAATCTTCTCTTCAGTCCCTGTATCATCTTTGTTGCTGTCCTTTGATTGGTTTGTCAGCATTTTTCTGGAAATATGTCGCTCATACACAGTACTCCAAGTAAGGAAGGATTCTAACTGGGTGGAGATTTGTTTTCATACCTCAGTATGTGCCTCAATATATACATAATGCCATTTCACAAAGTGAAATATGTCCTGTGGATCTTCTTATGTGACTAAAATGTAATTCATGTGTTTGGCATGAAATAATGCAGTATGGAAACAGATTCATGTGGGAGAGACTAATCCTGCAAATAAGTTGTACTTAGACCTTTGAAACAAATGCAGGTTGGATCAAGATAATGTAGTGTACAACGCAAATAACAGTGAGCATTTTAGCTCTGCATTTTACATTGGATGAAATTAATGAACCCTTTATAAAGATATCCCCATGCAGAGTGCTTTGCAGTAACGTGATCTGGTTTATTCCTGACTTTGTCACATATGGTTTGGAAATCAGAAGGCAGAAATAAAACACATCAGGTCCCCTAATAAATATTAGTTTTAATTAGATTAGCATCAGTTCACATTTAATCCTAAAACACAGTTATAGTTGACAAGGTAGAGAAGAGTCATGGTAAAAAAGGAAGGGATAAACATTTTCAAAGATGGTTTCCTATCTGAATACTATTAATTATAAGGGAACAAATATATATCCTAATAGCTTCATGGCTTTGTGTATGAGGGGCACTTATTTCCATATGAACTATCTCAAGGTAACTGTTTGTTAGCTTCCTTAAACGATTACTTTTCTATGAATTTAAATTCATTCTAATTGAAAGAATATTACAGTCAGGTTGAAAACTGCATTCTACTATGTAAGATCTAGCCTAGTATTTTAAGCAATGTTTCTAACAGGGAAGATTTAATCTCTAGTGAAAATGCCAGGACTGTATGTTTAACTTTCAACATGGAAAGCATGAGTTCTTACATTAAATCATAATGTCACAAGACCATGAAGGAAAATAGACAGTAGAAGATGCATTGTCATTATTACTGCATATATTCTGAATGCACTAATTCAAATAATAGGTCATGAAGAATGAAATTACATCACTATTTGCAAGCTCAGAGAGCATCAAGGACTCCATAATTACATCATATAAGTTACACATACAATGCATTTGTTCTTTAGCAATGTTGCCTTAACTAAATCACAGTGGCAATCAGTGCATTCTTGGAAGACTTGAACGAACAGATCATCAAGGAGAAAATCTATGTGGTTGCTAGGAATCAAAAATAACATAATGGCACATAATCAATCAATCAATCAATCAATCAATCAATCAATCACATATTGCCTTAAATAAATAATTGCACAATACTATTTTCCATGGTACAGGTTTAGTCAGCCATGACTGAAATCTTCACAAACACTTCTTTATTAATCCTTTAATTCAATTGGTTTTGGCAATAAATTGAAAAGGAAATCAATTGAAAAGGAAATGAAAATGGAGATTCCATGGCAAATGGTTATTTAGTGCCCACCCCTTCTTTGAACACAGAAAAGGCAATAACAAAGATAGAATATTCTCTAGTACAACAAATGGTGTACAAGTCTAGAAAATAAAAGAGAGGTTGGAATACTGGAATAAATTTAAGGATACATATCTCACACCTTCCTTAAACTGCCTATAAATTTTGCAACAATGAGATACTATCAGAAATCTGAGACTGAGTCTAAATTTGAGTACCTTAGCCTTTTAAGTTGGAAGAGAGCTTTCATTAAGTAATTGAATAAGGTAATAATTCTGCTTTTATCGTGTTTTATGGAGCCATCATTTTTTTCTGTTGTATTAATAGCTATTAATCCCATGACATGAATCCCATGACATGTCTATCAACTGACATTTTACTAAGGAAAAGAAAATAACCCGCAGGGAAGCAAACTATCAAGAATGAAAATGAATGTTTCCAGATAAGCATGAATTCACACAATTATGCTTAGGACCCATTGGTTTATTTAAAAATACCCCCAAAATGACATTTTCAGCATAATGTAAAAGAATCCTTTGTGGTTCAATACAAGAAAAGGTCTAGAATATGAGGCAGCTTTTTTATTCTTTCATTCCTTCTCTTGACTTTACTGCCAAGACCACAGGTGCATGCCATTAAGGGAGCAACTTTATATTTTGTCCAGGTGTAATACTATTTTTAGGATTGCACCGTTATTGCCTTCTCCCCTCTGATCACAGCTGGAAAGTAAAAGCAGCACACTGTGCAATAAAGCTGCTGAGATGATGCAAGGTGCGTGTTGTTTCTAAGCAAAAGTCTAAATACCCTGAATAGGAAGATGTGCTGTCATATGGCAAACAGCTTTTAGCACTGTCAAAGGCATTAAAAATGCATTTCTGTTCATCTCAGTTTTGTAATACAGACAAGGAGCAGAGCTGCATTATTAAAATTACACAGGAGAATTATTTTACTGGAGGCATTTTCATGGGGAATGTAAGTTGTACTATAGTTGTAGAGCAAAGCAACTTGATGGGCAGTGATGAGTGTAATACGATAATGAGAAAAACAACCCTGTAAAGATTCTTACTTTTAAATTATCCTTCAAAAATTATCTGAGTCACTTGTCTACATATCAGTTTAGAAGGAAATTATCTAGCGAGACAGACAAAATACTGAATGATAAGACAGTGAAAGGGTTGGCAAAAATTAAATAAGGACTTGCAGAAGAGGTTGAATGAATTTTTTTTGCAACTGTCTTTTCAGGAAGAAAGAGAAATAAGGCAAATATTGACATGAGATGAAGGACCAGGATCTAAAACCTAGATTTTACTGATAAACTGACGACAATCACCAGGTCCACATAAGAGTCATCTATACATTCTTAAATAATGTGAATGTGAAATTTTGAACTTTTCAATAAAAACAGGTATCATGCTCCTTTTTATACTGGAAAACTGGAAAGTGGCCAGTGTTAACACCCATTTTTTAAAAAAAGAATGGAGAAGAGATCAAAAGAATTACAGGCTGACTAGCTTAAGTGTCTGTTTTTAAGCAAATTGAAGGGGGAAAATTGCAGAATAGGGGACATTGGTTCAAAGTGGTCCAAGAAATTGGAACATTGGGAAGAAGACTAGTTCCAGCAATTGGTGCTAGGAGATTGTTGCTAAGGGGATGGAACATATAAAGAGCAGTTTTAAAAAGCAATTGGAAAAAGGATGAAGAAGAGGAAAATTGTATCCTCTGCAGATCCAGAAATGAGTCAACATCATTATCACCATTCCAATAAGAAGAAAACAATGTGAGGGGCAGGTTAAAAAATGCTATGGATGTGCAGGAGCTTTCAACTAAGCTAAGAGTTAAAAGAAAAGTGTAGGAAATGGAAGATGGGTGAAATCATTAAGCAGAAATACCAGCAACGGGCTCATACCTGAAAAAAGAGAGTCAGATAGGCAAACATGCCAAAGGAACTTAGATTAGAAGATCCCCCAAAAGGGGGGCCTTTGGGTTAAAAAGAAATTTTAAAGCAAATTTTAAAAATTTAAATGCTGCTTGGATAATATAGTAGGATATTTATAGGTGATGGGGAAGAGGTTAGAGTACCTCAGTATACACTTTACTTTAGTTTTGCCCTGCAAGAGGAACTATGTTCCAGGACCTCAAGGCAGAAACAACAGAAAAATATAAGCAAAGAATAGGAGATGCGCAAAGAGACAGTAGACTGCCATAAATGTGCCCTCAGGACCAAATCATTTGCATCCTTGAAGGACCTTGAAGGATGCCATCCCAGGGTCCTGTTTTATGAACTCTGAAACTCACAAACAATGGGGATAGTTCCAGAGGACCAAGGAACAGGCAATGTTGTTCTTATCTTCAAAAAGGAGAAAAAAAAGAAGATCCTGACCGGTGATCAGCTTGATATTGATACAATACATTATTAAGCACACATTTTATGTAATGCAAGTATTACTTGGCAGGCACCAGCATGGAATTATCATTGTTCTTTGATCTTAAAAGATTCAACCAGATTGCCAGCAGATTTTTATGAGGCAGAACGGCTCTGAGCAATAGTGATGTGGATCTTGTGGGAGGAAAAAGTTCAGCATATTGCTGATTTTTCCATAAAAAAGACATGGAGAGGCCACAACTGCTAAAATTGAGAATATCAGTAATGAATAAAGAAATATAATTGCTAGGGAAAGCGGACAAGATCCACCCAAATCCTTAAAAATAGGGTTTTCATATATGAAATTTCACTGCTTTCTCTAGGTGATTAGATCATTCTTAGAGCTTTGTTTATCCAAACATGTGACTTTTAGATATCACATTGTTTAAAGATAACATTATAAACCACCCCAAAGGACAAGTCTGACTGAAAAACACTTGGCTATATTAAAAAAAAATTTCAAGGCAGCCTTAGGATGAGGAGCAATGATTGAAACAAAGAAAAAGTTAAATAGTTATTTCAGTTGATGAAAACAAACAAAAACCATAAAGAACTTGAAAAGGGTCTTCCCACACTGGGGCTAAAATGATTCATGCACTTTATATAAACAAATATAAAGTGATGCACATGAAGTAAAGGAAATTCCACCTTTACATATATACTGGTGCAAAATCATCAAAAGCATTAAGAGTAAGTTGCAGAGGGTAGAACCACTTGTTTTTCAACATGTACCAGTTCGTCTCTTTGCTCATTACTTACTTTCCTTCTGATCCATAGCTGTTCATACTGTCCTCAATGGATTCGTGACTGGCTTGCCGGATAGTTCGACTTGGCATTTCAACAGCCAGTCCAGTTTCTGTACTCCGCTGGATAGCACCTTTCAGTTTCCGGCCGTCTCCTTCTAAAGCAAAGAGGAAGTGAGAGAGGGGAAGGGAAAGGGAAAGAGAGAAGAGAGAGAAAAGAAAGAAAAAAAAAGATTAGGCATTTAGACATTGGGTGAAGAGTGTTCAGTAATGTAACACTTAGTACATATTAACAGCATGCCTAAAACATCAATAGTTAGATATACAGGTGAGCCTCGACTTATGATCACAATTGAACCCAAAATTTCTGTTGCTAAGTGAGACATTTGTTAAGTGAGTTTTACTCCATTTTATGACTTTTCTTGCCACAGTTGTTAAGGGAATCACTACAGTTATTAAGTTAGTAACATGGTTGTTAAGTGAATCTGACTTTCCCATTGACTTTGCTTGTCAGAAGGCCCCAAAAGGTGATCACAAGGCCCTGGGACACTGTAACTGTCATAAATATGAGTCAGTTGCCAAGCATCTGAATTTTGATCATGTGACCTTAGGCATGTTGCAACAGTTGTAAGTGTGAAAAACAGTCATGTCACTTTTTTCAGTGCCATTGTAACTTTGAATGGTCACTAAATGAACTGTTGAAAGTCAAGGACTACCTGTACTACCATAAAACTCTTCAGGTTTTAAAACATAACCTATAAACACACATTCCAGAGAATCAGACAGTTGTTTCCTAAAAGCCAGTATTATTTAGGAAAGTGAGAGGAAAGAGTTGAGCAGACAAGTAGTCTCCTCTCTGCAACGGATGTGCCTGGTAATTGTGTCACCTCCATTGTTTATCTGTTAGCAAAAGTGACAAAATTCTCCCTAATGAAAATCACACGTGATTTTCAAAACTGTATCACATGTACTATTAAAATGTTAGATGTTAGAGTCCAATCTCCTTCAGTCCCATTCAGTATACTCAGAGATGGTATGAGTTGTCGCCTACCTCCTGGATTTATCCACTTATTTTTATGAGTACCTGTTGATTCTATTCCTGGGAAAATTAAAAAAAAATTCTCTTTATGAGTAATGAAAACCATATGTAGCCAATAAGATTGGGGAGGTTATTATTTATGCAACAATTCCTTTACTCTCCTTTTCAGCCACTCTATTTTATTGATTTTATTTCTGTCTTGCAATGTGGTTCATATTTTCATATTTTTTTTCCTGTTTCTTAATTTCATACTGTATTCAGATTTTGTGAGATAATTAACCATTTTACTAAAACATGACTAGTTCAAGAAAAAAATGTCTTACACAGTGCCATTGAGTGATGGTTGGTAAAACAATGAGTGCTTGACCCACTAATATATCAGTTAATTTCAGTTTCTGCTGAAGTCAAAGCCTGTCAATGTCTTTCTTTCTTACTGTATATCAATTTATCCACCATGGGCGTTCTTACAAGCAGTAATTACAGATGAAGCCACCACTTATCTAAAACTTGAATCAGTAATGATTATTTATTCTAGTCTTCTGGGAACTTGTTTGCTGCTTCTTATCAGAGGCTCCTGTCACGCAGTCATTAAAAAAGATTAAGTGATGTGAAAACCCCATTCATTCTAAACCCATTAAGTAGTTCTATGCCAAGGGAGTCGAGTATACTTTTGGGGGGCTAAGACCACTCTGAACATTTTTAAAAGTGTACTAAGTTCAAACAATGGGTGGGAACAGGGCAAAGAGAAGAACCACTAAATCAGACCTGATCAAATTAATTAAATACAATAGAACCACTCTCAATGCATTTCATATTTGTCTCAATTCAGGAATCCAAATTAAAGCATCCCAGGCAGGTGGCCCTCTAGCCTTTCTTTGAACACAACTAATGGAAAGGACGCTTCCCAACTGTGAGTAACTGGTTCTATTGTTGAACTTCTGCTTTTCTGTAACTTGTATCTGTTATTCCATGTCCTGCACTTTGGAATGATAGAAAACAGATATTTACTTTCTATGTGAAATCTTTTCAGGTAACCGAAGCACACAACAATATCCCCTCTCAGCTGTTTTTTCTCAATTCTAAATCTGCCCAAATCCTTCAATCCTCTTCACCTTTTCTAAACCTATTCTGGTTTCTCAGAGTCCTTCAAATGTCATGTCGGGAACTGAACGTAATGCTTGAGGTGAGATCTGAGCAAAGCAGAATAGAGTGAAATGATTACACCTCATGATCTGGAAATAATAATTGGTATATGATGCAATCAGTGCTTTTTTTGTAAAAAAAAAAAAAAAAGGTGCCAGAACTCACACACTTCATACAACCCGCCTTGCGGGTTGGATGGAACAAGGTTCCATCCAAAAAAGGTTCCGGAACTCCGTTCTAGACGTTCTATGAGAAAAAAAGCCCTGGATGCAATCTAGCACTGCATTTCCTTCCTTCCTTCCTTCCTTCCTTCCTTCCTTCCTTCCTTCCTTCCTTCCTTCCTTCCATCTTTCCTTCCTTCCTTCCTTCCTTCCTTCCTTCCTTCCTTCCTTCCTTCCTTCCTTCCTTCCTTCCTTCCTTCCTCATTGCTGGCTCAGATTCAATTTGCCATTGACTACTATTCCAATATTTTTTTCACAACTCCTATTATCTAATCCTACACCTGGAATTTGAATTTTGCTTCTAAGTGAAATCTTCTACATGACTCTGTTAACAATTTATTCTTATTTTTAGCCCATTCTTCCATATCACATCAAGGTCATTTAATTGTATTTCTGTCTTATAGTATTAGTGATGCCACCCAATTTTGTAACATCTGCAAATTTGATAAGCATTTCCTCTTCCTATTGATCTAGGTCATGAATAAAAATGCTGAAGAGAACCCAGAACTGATCCGTAAGGCATACCACTTGATACCTCTTCAATATGATGAACAACTATTGACAATCACTGCTTGAGTACAGTTTTCAAGCAATCTAGTTGTAATGCCATCCAGATCACATTTACTTCAGGCTGCAAATGTTAGTTATAAATATGGATACATGGGGAAAATGTAAGAAAGTAGTGTTAAATTTACACTGTATCACAATGTAAGAGGTTTTTTAAAATAAAATGATGTATCATAGATGTATGACACTGGTCAAAGCTGTCAAAAATGTACAAAGGAATATCAATTCAGTGTTGGAAGTGTGAAAATGAAGAGGCAACCTTTTATTGTGCATGGTAGACTTGTGAAAAAGCAAAGGAATTTTTTGGGCAAATCCGTATCCAAAAGATATTGCAGATTAACATTATGATGAAATCAGAAATTTCTACTGGGTTTTATGAGTATTGAACTAGAAAATAAATACAGGAAATTAATACTGCATCTGGAAGAATCATGAAATGCCACAATAGAAGATTGGATTATAAAATTGATGAAGCTTAGAGAAATGCTCTGATAAAGACTTTTTTTAAAAGATTGGAAACCTTGTATGGACTTTTTGTTGAAAGAAGAAAAAGGAAGAGAAATAATAAGATAACAACTAAATAGAAAGAAGGGCAGAAGTTATAATTCTATTTTTTGTTCTCTTTCTTCCCCTTATTTTCTCTTTTTCTTATGTACTTTTTTACTTATCTTAAAGTATAATTTTTTTATACTTTTATTATATTCAAAATTCTAATAAAAACAAATTTTAAAAAACCAAGATTATATTTACTTTGCAAGTGTATAAAATTATTGAAATAACACACATGAATATTTGGGAGAATATATGTGTGAAAACATAGGCTTGCTTCAGTCCAAATTATATGAGAAATATATATATATATATATATATATATATATATATACAAGTTGACCAAAGTTTTGTTTTATTTTGTTCAGCTGTGCCATAATAAGTAATTTATTATTTTTATCTAAAAACCATTTCTCACCTTCCCTTTTAGACCTTTCTGATTATAAATTCCATTTACTTTGATCATCAGTTTTCATCAGATCCATACTTGACTTTTATTCTCTTATTACTAGATAACATTTATTTAATAGAACTTTGGAAAAGTTTCCCTTGAGAAGTACCTTTTCTAACAGTTAAATTAACTACTACCGATTCAAGACTGAAACACAAAGAAAAAAAAATTAGTATAAAGAACCTTACCTTCCAAGAATCTTTATTTTGCTTTAAAGCACAGTGTGCATTAAGAAATGGCCAACATTTCTTTTTCAGCAAAAGTTTATTAATGCGCCAGCAATGACTTGAGTCCTCATCAGCAACAACCAAATATCTTGAGACACATAAAACCATTCAACAGTCTTCTAGCTCAGTTTATTTCTGTAGGTTGTGTCTTCTGCCTATTTTTTAAGAAATAGACAAGAAAGCCAGCTTTCTCATCCCCAGCTAGGTCACCATTCCCATTGTTTTAAAAATCTATTTTCATAGACGACTATGAATGCAATATGATGGAATTTTTAAGAATAAATAACTATAGGAAAGGACTCCAGTAGATGTTTTAATCAATAGTTGGCCCTGCACAGCAAACTGGATAATGTATTAGTCACTTGGGCATAAGTGCCCATCTTACTGATAGATGTTTTTAATTTTTTAAACTTTAAAAAAGATGCATTAATCCTTGTAAATTAATACACACACACGCACACACACACACACACACACACACAAATGACCATTATGATGATGATTTTAATGTCGTTCTTCTGATGTGGCAGCATAAAAATGGCCACGTTAATATATACTAAGGCTTCTTAGTGAATTAAGAATGTAAAGCTTGGTTGCTGAATCCTAGCAGGTCCCTCCTTCTTTAACGAGTTCAGCTTTTATTTTCAGAGATCACATCCAAAACTTTGAGCATTTGCATCTGTCACTTTTTTCCCAAGGAGCAAAAATCAGTGAGCAATGTTCTCTCCAGCTTTCCCCGTGACAAGGATAGAGGCTCAAGGTCATCCACTGAACTTCAAGGATGAGCCTCCCCCAGTCCTCAACAGCCACCTTTTTTCTTCCAATTCTTTAATTTTATTCTTGTCTCAGGGAGCTTGGTTCAATTTGATTTTGTTGATAGCACATATTTTTAATTTTCCCTTTCTCTCTAATTCACATGCAGACAACAGAAATCCAATGGATTATTTGCCAGGAGATATTTCATTACACATTCATTCTTTGCTGAATAAAAAAAATTCCTTTTGTTCAAAATACAAGTGATAAAAATAGTAACACAGCCAAATGACATGAATACTTAACATCCTGCTGCATACTCTTAAGTTCACAAAATGATTTGTTTTCACTGGATATTATATGCAGCTTTTCATTTTCTTGTATTAGCATGTTTAACCCCTGTGGACTGTTCTACCAGGAGCAAACAAGAATATATTTTATAAATTTGACAAGGAAGGAAGGAGAATGAACAAAAAAGCTTAGTCTTTGGTAGAGAGATGCCAAAGCCATTGACTAAAGTCAAAGGAACAGCAACAATAAAAAGCTTCCAATGAAGCAGACTAATGTGTTTGTGTGTGTGTGTCTGTGTTTAGTGCTGCAAACTTTATCCCACAAAGGCAGATGATGTTCTCCACTTTTGATGCAGGAACTGCAATCCATTGATGTCATTTAGGTATCAGATGTAATGCTTTGTATTAAACTCCGTAATTAGAACTATATTCATTCCATTTAAGCCAGTTTGGCCATTTCTATATCCCATGGCAATGAATTCTTTAATTGTGTATTCTGAAGCTGCTTTCAGTTCTAACGAGATGCCCCTGAGGTTTAATGAAAAACAATGCAGTCAATGCAGCTTAAGTGACGGAGTGTGTAAGAAGAGCTAAGGTGTCATTGACAGCCATTTCAGAGCCTTTATTCTTAAGAAGCCCAGTTAGGGTCAATAAATAAGTGACCTTGACTAACTTCTAAAAGCTAAACAAGATTGGTCCTGTTAATACTTGGAAGGGAGACTACAAAAGAATAACAGAGCTGCAAAGCAGGCAGGAAGTAAAAAAAAAAGTAACTAAATGTAAACTGTTTTCCTCTAATGGCAAGAGGGAAAGGAGCAGAGGTTATTGCCAGACTAAGGAGAACTCAACTGAGATGACTGCCTCTCGCTCTATCTAGACTGTTCCTTTGGGGCAGAACTAATCTTCTGTATTAATACAGTTTCATTATCTTTGGATTGACCTTTTGGTATGGCAATCTTATTTAAAAATTGTTCTCATGCAAGAGGTTAGACAAGAGTTTAAGAAACAGCATTAAAAATGACCAATGTTTCCCATATCTAAAAAGCAAGTGAAAGCAAAATTATTATGAAATTATCTGTGATTATTTGCTTCATTTTAAAAAAAACACCATGTAGACCATGGCTATAATGTAGATGAAGATTCTCAGTCATCCACATACAGGTAGAGTAGTCTGAAACTTGAGTCATGGCAATGTTTCTGTCCACATTTTGTAAAATAGAAGAAATAAAAACTATGAATGAGTTCTTCCTGTTCATCTTAGAACCTGGTTCCAGGAAATGAACTTGTGAACGCACCAAAAAGGTCCACCTACACAAAGATGTCATGAAAAGAGTCAAATGACTCAATACTCCTATATGTTCAGAATTCCCTGGATATAGGGGAAAAAAACTCATTGGGGAAATGATTATATTAAAGCTTCTCTTTTATTGTGCATGCCTGAAGATGGCGGACGTCCGTAGGTAGCTCCGCAGTAGCGGAGACCGAAAATGGGCAGAGGGGAGCCTTGGAGGTCCCCAGAGGTCCGGAGACCCGTCCCCAGGCAGATCCCCCCCCGGTGAGTTCCCCGGGACTGGACTTGGGATGCGAGGGGACGCGGGGACGCGGAACCGACCGGATAGCTGTTTTCGTCGGCCCTCCTGGTCTTTCCGTCCTCGGCGGTTTCGCTGGCGGCTTCTCTAGCGACCCTCTGGGTGGACCGCTCGGCCTCGGAGGCATCTTTGGCGGCCGCGGCGGCCCGGGCGGCCTTTTCTGGGCGGCCCTTTTGGCCTCGGAGGCATCTTTGGCGACCTCTCTTGGCCTCGGAGGCATCTTTGGCGGCCTCGGCGGTCTTTCCAGCGACCCTTTTGGTGGTCCTCTCGGACTTGGTGGCCTCTCCGGCAGCCTCGGCGGCCTCTCTAAGAACTTCGCCAGCGGCCTCGGTGGCCCCTTCAACGGCCCTTTCGGCAGCCATTTCGGCCCTTCCAGCGGCCTCGGCGGCCTTCGGATGGCTTTTCCAGCAGCCTCGGTGGCCTCGGTGGCCCCTCCAGTGGCCCTTTTGGCGGTCTTCTGGGCCTTGGTGGCCGTTCCAGTGGCCGCGATGGCCTCGGCGGCCTGTTTAGCGGCCTCTTCGGTGGCCTCGGTGGCCCTTTTAGCGGCCCTTTTGGCGGCCCTCCTGGCTTCAGAGGCCTCCTCGGCGACCTTGGCGGCCTCTCCAGCGGCCTTTCTGGCGTTATTAGGCCTGGACTTGGACCTGGCCCGCCCCGGCCTAGAGGACCCGGCCTAGAGGACTTGAGGACTATCTCTCAAGGACTGCTCCCTTTTGGCCCTGGTTTAGAAGACCTGAGGACTGCCAAATAACATCCTCCCTTCTGCTCCATGGACTCCCTTTGCCGGACTTATGTACCCTAAGACGGTCCTGCTGGCCCTGCGCGACTCACCCCTCGCGCAGGCCTGGCCCAGTAACATCTCTAGGGCCTACCTCGAGGATGGGGTGTGGAACCCCGAGAGGTGGCATGCAGCGGTTACCAACAAAAAATTATTTAAATTGTTCAAACTGAGAGCGTTTTTACAGGGGTGTTTTAATAAATTTTTAGGGGGAACCAGGGTGGTTGGGAGGGGGGAGGTTCCCCTTAGGTCAGGACCAGCCATGTCTGGGGGTTGCGGTGTAGAACGGGTGGGGGGGGAGGG
>NW_015386761.1:17706-48006 GCF_001527695.2 Protobothrops mucrosquamatus
AAATAAATAAATAAATAAATAAATATGAACAAGTCTAATCTCAAATGTTCAAAATCCACTGGCATGACATTTCAGTCTCCTAAGACCTTCAGCTGTGGTCTGGCAACTAACCATTAATTAATGAAATAATTTCCAAGTATACAATTGCTCAACCTGAACACATCAGAGTGTTTACTTTTATTCCTTGTGTTCAAAAATAGACAACCCATTAGATCAGAGGTGGGGAACAATGGCCCCTTTATGACTTGTGGGCTTTAACTCCCAGAATTCCTGAGCCAACTGAAGTCCACAAGTCATAAAACGGCCATCATTCCCCACCCCTGCATTAGATTCTGAACAATTAAGTTTACATTCCAGAGATCACCATCTGTGGACTTGGGTGACATGAGTCTCAACACAATGCGGTTTTTCAAACTTGGTAAAACTGATCTGTTAGAATAAATATCAGAAAGTTGTTTCTGTAGTCTGGGATCATCTGAAACTTCTGAACTCAGGTGAGGCCAATGGCTTTACTAAAATGTGCTTATTATATATATCCATGCTACTTTTCCAGGAGAAACAAAAATGGAATAGGCCATTTATACTATTGACTCCAATATCCTGCTTGGTGCAGGAATAAAAATTAAAGCAACCCATAGAATGAGTTCTTAAGGAGTTTTACACTGCATGAATACAAATAGTATTCATGGCTGTGTTAACATTGCCAATTAACACAGCCAAAGAAAGGCAATTTCTCCATGAAAGCTGAATTGTTTTCTCCAAACAGGAGAAAACAATTCTAAGTTCTTGATGCAGGCAGTTCTATATTTTACAGAAATCATTGCAGAAAATAAAATTCCTAACTATTTCCAGACTAGCTGAATCCACTTTAGAAATGGAACAGAGAAATATTCTGACATGAATGTGCAAATGTGCTCATATGAGCATTAGGTACAAAAGGCTTTTTGATAGGGATTTAATTAAATTCAGACAGAGAAGAAGAAATAAGCAGTATGTAATTGTGCCAATTTGTAGTCAGATGGTGGGGGTTGCTATCTTTCCAGAACAACAGAAAGCTTCAAACCACATTCTTTGACCCTGTGTCCTGGGAAGAAGGTGGTAGATAGAAATGAACTTAGTATCCAAATAAAATAAAAAAACTTGAACACGAAAATGGTCACCTTTAGGTAATCCTCTGGTTTAAGCCAATAAGTGAAATTTAGCTAATGATATGTAATAGCTCCTGAGAAAAAAGAAGCTTGAAAGCTTGAAATGCAGCACCATAAACTGGGCGTGCAAGCAAATGGATAATCAAGGTTGCAAGCAGAGACCACAACAGTTATAATAGTTGTCAGAAGAATAATTTGGCAACCCCAGCTCAAGTTGGAACCCCAAATTAGTTTTCTGACATAGTACTTGCTGAAATGTGGAAAACTTTCTGCACCAAATGACCATCTTTTCTTGTCTTTTTCAGGGGAGACCACAAATTTCTTACTGGCCCAAGGGATTTTATCCCCAAATTACCCAAATTTTACCCTAGTGCAGGTAATGCTTTCTGTTGCATCTGAGTGCAACAGATAAGCTGAATGACACAGGACAGAGCCCTGTGACAAACCAGAGCCCTGTCTTTTGCTATTGCTTAGCCCACCATGCCCCTGCCAGGCATTTGCTGTCTTACTATGCCAAATCTTAACCATGGATCACTCTTGCAAGATCTGTCCCCAGAAAGAGAATGCCCTATTATTAGTCAAGCCTGAAAGCAATCAACTCTGAAACTAAATCCATCTTGCTTTTTCTGAAAACAGGAATAGCTTCAGGCTCATCACAAGTGCTTGCAGTATGGAAAGGAAGCATGTCATACCTGTGCCTAAATATAATCTCGTGAAACTCATTTGTCACGTATCAGCATGCAGTCTCAAGGGAGGGGAAAGGGGAGTTTTCATTTTGCTATTGCTACTGAAATAGATTTCATGGGGACAGATTTATAGTGTGCACTGGAAACAATCTGCAATAAACTGTGATTAAAACAAGGTCAGCCTGTACGGAGAGGCTGGATTATTGAAGGCCCTGTAAATTATTTTGATGCTGTGCCAGTGATGCAGCTTGCTTGTTTTATTCTTGTCATCTTTTTATCATTATTCATGTTTACAGGTTCTCATAATTAACTGAGGAGCTTTTGGGAATCTAACACACATTGGATTTTTTCTTCATTTCTATGGAAGGGCGGGTGCTGTCAACAAAGAAAATTAATTTAATATACAGCACAACAAATTTTCTGTCTGAAAATCTGGAACAATATGAATTTTCTCATGACAGGCACTGTAACTGTGTTATGGTTCTGTACGAATTCAGCTACATTGGGGCTGCCAGCAGCTATCTAGTGTAAGCACCAAAACTTCATTGGCCCAGAGGAAATGCAAGAATAATTTATCATACAATTGGTTCGGTGCGGACAATACCTGCAGTTCAGAGAAATGGGTGTATTGGTGTTAAGAATGCATAATTTTATTTGTACTTAATTTGGCATTTGGGAATATCATACGTAGTTACTACATGGCATAGAGAAAAACCCATTAGCACACAATATCACTTTCACTTCAGGGTATTTCTCCTTAGGAATCAGAGCAGAGATACATGATCAGAAACCCTGACAGTATTCCTAACAACACTTCCAAAATCTTTAGTTTTAATGTGACATGAATTTTTGTAAATGAATGAAAATAATTATAAACATTTAATCATTTTAAATATATTTAATTTAATTAAAGCTTAATTACATCTTGATCAAAATTAAATGCTATATAATTTTGTCATCACTTAGCGCATTGCTTTTTCTTGGCTCCACCTGATGTGCGCAAAGACTAAGCAATGTGCGCAAAGACTATTGCAATGCTCTCTACATGGGGCTCCCCTTGAGGTGCACCCGGAGGCTCCAGCTAGTTCAGAATGCGGCTGCGCGGGGGATTTTGGGGGCCTCTAGATGCTCCCATGTAACACCTCTCCTGCGCGAGCTGCACTGGCTGCCGGTGGCCTTCCGGGTGCGCTTCAAGGTGTTAGTAACAACTTTTAAAGCGCTCCATGGCAATGGACCTAGGTATTTGCAAGACCGCCTCCTACCAAACACCTCCCTTCGGCCAGTCCGCTCCCACAGAGAGGGCCTCCTTAGAGTGCCGTCGGCCAGACAATGCCGGCTGGCGACCCCCAGGGGGAGAGCCTTCTCTGTGGCGGCTCCTGCCCTCTGGAATGACCTACCCCCGACCTACGTACAGTTGCGGACCTGCGCCTTTTTCGGCGAGCCCTGAAGGCCCATCTATTCCGTGCGGCCGGTCTGGCGTAGCTTGATTATGTTTCAGTGGGGGTTTTTTTTACAGGTGTGTTTTTAGAACAGGCCCGTTATTTAATTCGATTTTAAAACAAACTATTTATTACCGTGGTTTTTAGTATCGCCTGTTCACCGCCCTGAGTCCCGCAAGGGAGATAGGGCGGTATATAAATTTAATAAATAAATAAATAAATAAATAAAATAATCTTTGGTTGCAAAAAGTTACACATTCTATTCTAAACTAATAGACATAAAATTAAATATTGCTTAAGAGCACAAATCTGCCTTTAACTTGCATTAAAGATTATCTCTCGTGTCTTTTATGCTGCTCAAACACGAGACTTCTGAGCCAGGAGCAGGTTTTCTGCTGTTTGCTTTACCAAAATTTCAGTGAGTTACATACAAGGATAAGGTAATAAAACAGCAATAGTGAATCACACCTTAAATTGCACCTTAATCAATTAATAAAATATGTAAATATTCTTTTGGTGCAGAATATAATTTCTAATGCAATAAAAAATCAAGCTGATTTTTTGTGTGTCGGTGTGCCTTCAGGTCAGTCGTGAGTCCTGGAGACTACTTGGATAAATTTTCTTGGCAAAATTTTTCAGATGTGGCTTGCCATTGCTTTCTTCCTAGGCCTGAGGAGGACTAAGACAGGTCTGGAACTCAGTCTCCTGGTTTTTAACCTGGAGCCTTTAACTGCTACACTCAATGGGGTCTTGTTATGTTGCTAGCAATGTGCTGCCTGTTTACTCTTAGTAAAACATCACCAACCCAGACTATAATTTTAAAGAATGTAGGAAGAAAAATGACCCACCCAAATTTAAAAAAGTATCTCTGCCAAGAGACAGATTTCAATTATTGTGTCAATTATTCTTATATTTTTATGGTTATGCAGTTGCAGGAGCATACAAGAGAGATTGTGACTTGTACAAAGTTCACTAATAGTCTGCTGGCCAAGGTAGGATTTTGCATTCACAGTATCCGTTTTGTAGCATCCAGTACACTGCCAGATCATAAACTATAGCAATTTGTTCTATGTAGTCTGGCAGACCTCTGGCAAGCCTACGTGGGTTCTGTGCAGAACATTTCCATAAATGCAAATGTGACTGACTTGACTCATAAGTGGCCATAAAATGTCTGAGATGGAGCCAGCTTAGCCAGAGCAAGAGAAAACTGCAAAACCAAGTGAAAATATACTGACTTTTTGTTTTGATGAACATCTGCTATAGTAACTATATTAGACTGTTTCAGTTAAAGCCAGTATTAAATACACAGTGATCCAATAAAACAATATCAAAACAGGATTTTTTTAAATTGTAGCCCACTAAGATAAGGTGTAGAAGTAGTCCTAACAAGAAAGAAGCTAGATCTATACCCAACACAAACAAAGCCATTATATGATTTGGTTACATGAAACACACCTTTCTGAACTCATAATCACAACTTAGTCTGAAATATGAACAAAGTATTATGGCTGATTTAAAAAATCCTGATTAAGTTAGACCATTGTGCTGCACAGAAGGTGGATCGATATGTTCTGGCCATAATTTTTTAAACCCTGTTTTCTTCCATGAGTCACAAGTCTCTTGAGTTCAGATACCATGCTGTGGCAGGAGTGAATACTGATTTCCTCCCCCCCCCTGTTGTTATAAGCCCCTTGAACTGGATTTCTGTCTTGTTTAAAAAGGTATAGATAGCTGTTTTCTCTGATGTTTCTATTCAACCTTGAGCAGTACTGAGGACCCTGCCTTTAATTGTATTATTACATTATAAAACAAGACTACAGTAACTGTTGGCCACATTGGCTGAAGCTGATGGAACTGGAATACTGTATCTGTAAGGGAAAAGTTTTAACCTAGAGCTTCTGAACACCATAGCTTCTTGTGCTGTGTGAGTGTGCATAATTGGATACAGGTAGTCTTCATTTAGAACTGCCATTACAGGGTCCATTCACAGTTATGACAATGATAAAAAAGTAAATTTGCACTTAGTCCTCAGATTTATGACTTTTGCAGGTCTGTAAAGCAAAGGAAAGCTAAAATAAGATCATAAGCAGAGACGTGGTTTCACTTAGCAACAACTTTACTTAATGATTTAGTTGATGGTTCCAACCGTAGTCACTAAATGAGGACTATCTGTAATGTTAAATTACGATTGAACTCATTTTTATTCTATTGCAGAATATAATTCGGTTAGCTCTAAGTGAAGCCCTTTTATTGGCATTTGAACTATTTAATATTTGCAGTTTGTTCTTCGAGAAATCACATAATCCCCTACTTGGTTTTCAAAAGACCCTTCTGTTTTATTCAAGATGTGTTCAGAGCGTAATCATATTCCACTTGTAACTTATTTAGATTTTTCGTACGTTGAAGCATGTTATCTATTCCTTGCCCTGTTTTTGCATCTGACTAAGGGAAAAACATGGCAGAAAAAATACTTTTTCCTCTTACTATGAAGTATGAGATTTCCCTCTTTATATTCCAAAACAACATAGCAATGAATCATACTTGTTAAATAAAATAGGAGCTGTATGCCATTTTAAATATTTTCTGCTATCCATCTACCGTAATGCTGCTGCTAGCACATGTTACAGCTTGTGTGGAGCAAATTAATCATTCTTCATAAACAGACGTTGAATTGCAAGAGCAATTACTGCAACATAATTCTTGTCATTTATTAACATGTAAGGCAGCACATTCAGTTTTGGCAAGAAAAATCCACCGAGTCAAAGCCATCATCAATTAATGAATCACATGTTGGACTGACTGCATCATGACAGATATAAGAATTGCCAAGCAGGAAGGCTATTTTTAATATTTATATTACTTTAAATATATCCATAGCCTTATCATCTCAGGAGGAGCAAAAAAGGAAGTAAGGAAAGAAGATAGACGCAATAAAGGAAAAAAAAGAGAAGAGACTACATATTTCCAGAATATGCTAAGTAAAAACAACTTCATGTTTTTTTACTCATGTTTTCTATCTACTCCTCAGATTCCAGACAAATGTGTACATTGTTTAAATAGAGAGTAAAATGTTTCATATCTATTCATTAAATAATATACAATCCTGAGCTAATACAAATATTTTCTTCCACTTTTCCACTTTTCTTTACTATGCACAGTACCTTCTGAGTTTGGAAGTCATTAGGGAACAACAAAGAGATTTAGCAAAGTTGTGAACCCAAACTTTATCAGCCACACCACTGGATTCTGAAATCAATTGGCATCACCTCCATATATTCCCAAATATATTTTACACCATTAGAGTTAGACGCTTGCTTTAAAAGTTAGGGAGCACAGGAGAGAAATAGAGAATCGAGGATCTCAGCTGGCTGAATGTAATGAAAAGCATTCTTTGCATAAACTCTGTACATATTCCATATGGTGCTACCTCCTTTCTCTTTAGTGGTTTCACACCCAAAGAGATACAGGCTAATTCAGGCATTGCATCAAATGGAGGATTGCACGAATATGAATTTAGGATAAAACCAAGGTTTGAGGATACCTTCATGCAATATCAATCTATGAACAGTCTTGGCTCACACACATTTTGTTGGATTGTTTTGTTCAGTGTACACTCACTCTCCATGATTCAATATCACATGTGAAACATCTCATGGGAATTTGTTGAACAAAACATTATGGATAAATGCAACTTTTTGGTTCTGTCATTGTGTTTCTTCTATCTGTGTTTTACAACAGCTATAGATGTGAAGTAGAAACAGCAACTGGAATTTATTTTTGATGTTGCATTTCTTCTAATTTTCAAATATGCTGCAAATGAGAGCTGTAAAAAAAAGTTAACTCTGGAGATTTATATACGATCCTGGGCATCATTCTTCCACGAGCACCTTTTTCTAAACTGGAGAGGGGGCTGGCTATGAGCAAACTTGCCTTGAACAGAGACCCAATGTTGCACTTTAATGCTTTTAAGATTTTGTGGAAAGTTTTTTAAAAAGCAGATAAAATATGATAGGTTTTTTTAAACACATGCCTATATTTATCAGAATCTTATGTTTTTCCTCTAAAACTAGATGGCTTGGAACTGAACTGTCAACCCTATAGACAAAGTTCACTAAACCTACCATCTATGGCCTGAGATGTCCAATTAAGAATCTATTGGTAGGAGAATTCCAAATTTCTTTGCCACGTATTTTTAAGATCACATGGCATATCACATGATTTCTTAGCCACAATTGGGCATGGTGTTCTTAAAGGAAAGGCTGTGAATTTGCAAGACTGCAAGACTCTGTTTCACCCCCAGTACAAGGACAGCCAAACATGTTAATAAATCAAAATGACAATAAACAGTTAGAGGGCAATGAATTATTGAGCAGAAAGTAATTTACTAAGCCAGGCACAAACCTAAAGTGCATAAGCCAATAACGAACCAATGTAGGAACCAATTGCCCAGGGATGCTTTTATCGATGAGCTATAAATTGCCAATCTAGTAAATATTAACTGGGATTGAAATAACACTTTTGGCCTCCATCATTAAAATAAGAGTAATAATGACATTCTATACACAGAAAGCAAGAGAAAAGTTAATACTTCTTTAATGTAACAAGGCAGACTTTTACACCCATGTAAATCATCAGGAACTCTTGTATTTATTAGGGTTGGTGCAATTTGAATATTACAATTTACCCAGTGTTGCATTTTAATGTCTTTAAGATTTTGTGGAAAGTTTTTTAAAAAGCAGATAAAATATGATAGGTTTTTAAAATACATGCCTGTATTTATCAGAATCTTATGTTTTTCCTTTAAAACTAGATGGCTTGGAACTGAAATAAACAAAGTAGTATCTTTTCTGTATTATACAGTAAATATTCCATGACTAAAAATACTTTTTCAAGGCCATCAAGTTACATTTATAGAACATGTCAGTAGTGTATCTTCTTTGTTGTGGTCAGGAATGTTGCTTTAGTACCAATGTTAAACCAATTAGTTTTTCCAGTACCTTGATGACATGATATGAACTATTGCACAGCTGCCTGCAAATGTTTAGGCTCCTCTAATCATCTGCATGCTTTGACGATTCCCTAAGAAAATAGAAGTTTTTCCATCTCTTGCATGGCAAAAATGTTAAACACAACATCTTTCACCAAACTTGAATGAATATTTATTTATGGCAGTTTTTTATGGATTCAAGATAGGAAAACTTTGAATACAGCAGGTGCAAATATCTCAGGTTACAATTAGACTTTCTTTCCAAACATTCCTATATCAAAAAATAACAGCTTCCATGTATTTTCTATAGTCAGCCAAGAGTTTTTCTGTCCTTACATGTTATGTTTTTCACCCATAAGAGTTCTGCAGAACTCTTACAGCTCAGAAATATTCTTAGTTATCTTTGCATAATAAACTGCAAGATATGATCTTCCCACAGAGTTTAAATAATATTCAAGTCTGGGAACTGTAAAGACCATTCTAAAATCTTGCTATATCTTGTGAGTAAAGGTAGCTCTTGACTTATGACCACAACTGGGATCAGAACTTCTGTTGCTAAACAAGGTGGTTGTTAAGTGAGTTGCACCTGATTTTACGATTTTTTGCCATGGTTGTTAAGCATATCACTCAATCATTAAGTGAATCCAGCTTCCCCCATTGACTTCGCTTGTTGGAAGCCAGCTGGGAAGGTCACAAACAGCAAATCAAATGAACCCGGGATGCTGCAACCATTGTAAATACATGCTGGTTGCGAAGCACCTGAATTTTGATCATGTGACTCTGGAGATACACAGTGTCTGTGAGTGCAAAGACCAGTTGCTGTTTTCAGTGCCATTGTATAATTTTGAATAGTCACTAAACAAACGGCTGGAAGTGGACAAACATGTGTACTTCATCATTATATAGAAGCATGTTTCAGACTGTATTGTTAAAATACCCAACCTCTTGTCAGCTTTAATTTCTTCACTGATTGAAGAATATTAGCTCTGATAAAGGAGAATATTTGTAGCTCAGGGATGACATGAGGGCTCCTTGGTGCTCTCTGAGCTTTGCTTGTTTTCTTGCAGACATTTCATTACCCAAACTAGGTAACATCATCAGTGCTAGTAAGGAATGCTGTTTGCTTGTCAGTTTTATATTCTAGTGGCTTGCCTGTCAGTGTTGGTGGGGCTTCAGTAGGCTTCAGGCTGGTATTCTAAGTAGTTGGTTATCAGCTACTTAGTCCTTCATGGCACAAAGCCCCATTACTTGCAGGACTACCTTTCCCCATTTTTTTTTCTGTCCACCTATGAGATCAGAAAAGGTGAACATGCTCTGGAGTCCCTTCTAATAAGCAATATTATCTGATGAAACCCAAGAGGTATGCCTTCTCTACTGCTGGAATTGGGGTCTTGGAAAGTATATTCAGGTGCCATGATGTGTCTATACCTAAAAAGATCTAAATTATGCAACTAATGGTTTTCCCTATGACATTCCATGAAAATAAAAATGGGACTTTGAAGAAGCAAGACAAAATGACAAAATGACCCATTTTCTCCACCCCTTTGATGTGTCAAAGATCAGAATTCCCAATTGCTAACTTTTCTATCAATGTAGATGCTACATCAAATCCGATTTTCTTCAGTCATCATTTGTGTGAGAAGAAATGAAGAGTTTCTACACTGCAGACACTCATTGGTCCTTTATAGGTGAAGATAATAAGAGCAGGGTAAATCTGTTTGTCTTCCTTGAAGCTCCAAGCAGGAGCTTGCTTCTCTTCCAGCCATTTTTCACCTTCTAGTGTTTCACTATCCTCAATGAGTCTAAGATGACCTTTCCCTAATTCTCAGGTAGTTACTTAAGGGAAAAAATCCTTTGGGTAAATATGGTATTTCTGACATCAATGGAATTAACTGCACAGTTTATGGGAAGAGTCTGGAAGTAACTTTCTGTTGTGAGTCCATGCCAGCCAGTGGACCCGGCAGCTGAGTCCAGGGAATCAGAGGAGGAGGAAGAGGGGTTTGGAGAGCCATCAGAGTCAGAGGGAGGCTCTGATGAGTTACAAGACTCACAATCTGATGAAGAGCCTGGCCCCTCCAGTCGTGGTCAGGATGAGACACAGCTGTGTGGGAAAGATGAGTCAGACTCTGAGGATTCACAGCTGGAAGTCATTAGAGAAGCTAGTAAAAGAAGGCAGTTAACTAGAGCAGGTAAGAGGGAGTCAATACTGCAACTCCAAGGGAGGAGGAGAAGGCATTGAGAAGCCATGCCTTGGGGCTGCTTAATAAAAAGGGAAGGTGTGTGCGGTGCTGGTTGCTGAAGGCAACCGTTGCAAAGTACTTCATGGGATCATGTTCTGTTGGTATTGCCGGTGACTAATTCCTTGTTTTGCATTGTGTTTCGTGTGGACAATTTCCTCCATTTGGATTGTGTTTTGTTGCTTTTGGACCATTTGGCAGGTTTGTTACCAATATTAAAAGGGTTTTTGTTTTCTTCTTGGATGAAAAGCGAAATGTCAGCAAGGAAAAAACAAAGTCCAGTTGTCTTTTAGGGGGAAAAAAGCACTTTTGGGACAACCATAACCTGGATGACTGAGAATCTCCATAGATATTGGATGGAAAGATAAATGGCCAATACTGAATGGTGGAATCTTGTTATGGCAGAAGCAGAACTGGATTCAGAGATTTCCTGATTAATCTCATACATCAGCTAACAGAGACAATGAATAGTTGGAGGTTTTGGTGCTTGGTTGTTTGCTTGCAGATGTTTACCCAACTAGATAACCTCATCAAAAAAACAATATCCTAATCAATGAACTACCAAGGAGAAAACTAGACCCTACACCAACACTGGCAGGGCAAGGTACTATATATAACAGGGAGCAAACCCCTCACTTACTAGCAGTGATGTAATGGTGGTGCAGTGATTAGAATGCAGTACTGCAGGCTACTTCTGATGACTCCCGGCTGCCAGCAGTTGGGCAGTTTGAGTCTCACTGGCTCAAAGTTGACTCAGCCTTCCATCCTTCCGAAGTCAGTAAAATGAGGACTCAGATTGTTGGGAGCAATATGCTGACTCTGTAAATCACTTAGAGAGGACTGTAAAACATTGTGAAGCAGTATATAAGTCTAAGTGCTATTGCTACCTGCAAGCAAACACCCAAGCTTAGAGAGCATCAAGGATGTCATAGTTCAACCCAGAGCTGCATTTATCTTCTCCTAATGGAAACACTAAGTAGCTTTGTAATGACTTCTACTGTTCTCTGGCTCAAGAAAGCTACTAGCACCAGTTTTATCCATGCATTCTTTAAGATCCAAGTTAGGAAAGTCATGAACCAGCTGAAGATTTCCTTATGCCTCTGAGCAGGCATCATTAAATCACAATAGCTTAGTGAACAATTTTGCCAGGCATTAATCATGCATCATTAACCTCCATTATGTCCTTTTCAAATTCTTTTTATTTTCACCTCTCTCTTTTTCCAAGTTGGTGTTACATACCTTGTTAATTACACCTTTCAGTATCACATGCTGATGAAATCCACCAAATTTGCCACCAGAAAATGGCTTGATGCTTTAAATGTACATTATATCACCAATTTCTGAACATTTATGCAATAGAAATGAAAGATATCGTCAAATATAATTCTGTTTGCTTGCTAACAGGCCATTGGCAAACTACAAGGGGGATATGAAAGGAGTCTCCCCGAAGATTGCAATACTTCTGCCAATTGGGTGCACCCTGGGCAACAGTGTTGTCACCAGCAAATCCTCTTGTTATCTTTGTAGGTGCTTCTGACATGAATACAGACTGGCAAACTATGAAGGAGTGGAGAGCAAACAAGTGACCCATTTATATCACAACCTGCTGGTTTTTCCCATCTGAAAATGGGAAAAACTAGCAAAGATTATATTGCGCCTGCCTCTAAATGACAGAGAAATTTTGTTAACTCATTTTAAAAGACTTTCTGACAGATGCAAGGTATGTTATGTGTAGAAAGATGTCTCTAGAATATTGAAATTATGTAGATACATTACTCATGGACATTGAGGAAAAATGGTGCTTTAAATCACCTTAAAAATCAATACATATTTTTATTTTTTATTTTTTAACAAAACCAGTCTCTGGAGCAGCCTTCCCTATCTTACCTACTTCGAATGTGCTGGGATTATGGCTTCCAGTGCTGGCTATAACCAACTGGAGGTACCAAGTTGAGATGATGCAATGAGTTCTCCTTAGAGTTCACTTATAATGGCTACAGAGAATAATAGTTTGTAAATTTCGTATGGCATTCCAACAGGGCAAATATGACTCCACATGAAAAATAGAAAATCACTAAGTTTCTCCTAATAACTACAGTATAGATCAAGAAAAACAGAGTACTATTAAGTTATCAAGTGTTTTTATAAATATCAAAGACAGAATGATGATATGGAACCAGTCTGTCTGCAAAAGCTTAAGAAATGTGGACGAATCAGAAGGAGGAAAAAAAAGCAGAACAGAAAGAAGGAAAAATAAGGATAGCTAAAAAGAGTAAAATCAGAGGAATACAAGAAAGTATGCAACTCACCATCCCCTACAAATAACAGTGGTACTTGAGACACACCAACCACCAATTCCCTGCTGTTAAAAATATAACTAGGATGAGGCATGATGGAGCGGCAACATATATGACCGAGATACAGTCAGAGCAGTTAATTAATTAATTAATTAATTAATTAGACTCTCTGAAGATAGATAAATTGCATTGTAGGATGCTGAAGGAAATTGCTGCTGGCCTGGCTGAAACTCTTATTATTTTTGAGAAATTCTAAAGTCCCAGATGGTTTGAGGAGGATAAATGTCTGTGCATTCAGACTAGAGAAAAAGAAGGGTTATAGAGAGCTTGAAAATAGTGCATTAAAGATCAAAAATCAGTATAGTGTTGTTCAAAAAATGTCATTCTTTAAATGGGTCATTTCCTTAGTAGAAGTGCTATGGAGGAAATATATCTTCAGCAAAGTGTTTGACCAATTCAGTGACAAAGATATTAGAATAATAGCTGGCCATAAACTGAATATTAGTCAACCATGTGATGTAAATGCAAAATAGTACAAAACAAACCTCACTAACAACCATTTTAGCCTACATCAATGAAAGTATAATTTCCAAATCATGGAAAACAATAGTTCAAATTACCTTTATTGTTCAGAAACAACCTCAGGTTTCCAGCTCGGAGTAGCATACCTTAAGACAGTTTCAAACAAATTGGAACAAATATGTGCTGGCCCATTCACCAACCTTCTCAGCATCTTGTTTTCCATGCTTCCCATAACTGCTACCCATCAGTGCCTCCAATGAATTCAAGGGAAGCATATCTGACTGGCCCGCCTATTGTCTGGTTGACTAAACCTTGCTTGAATGCAAACTTAGCAGCAATTAAAGGGAGATGGAAAAGATGTTGGTGGGGTAGGGATAAACTGCATTTGAATGTAAGGGTGATAGACTGCTTGCTGCTCATCTTTATCTCCCAGCACTATTTCCCACCACTCCTTAACCACTATATACTGCCACCCTTGAAAACAACCCCAGTAGATCCATTGCCCTACTAGCTTCTCCCGATTTTCCCAGCACCTTCCTCTCCTGGCCATCACCACTGCCTCATACCACTGCACACCATTTCCCAGTTACTCCACCCAAAAACACTTGAGGTCCATCACCCTGTTTCAGGCTGAAAATATGGCAGTCCCATCTGGAAATATGGCAGTCCCATCTACAAAACACTTTATGCATGGAATGTTTTGCACCTAATTTTACTTCATTTAATTATTTGTGTAGCACCATAAAAAACACACAGTTTGCATGGGATGGCTTAAAATAAATTCTTTTGCAGTGACTAAAGCAAAATAAAGTACTCCCTTTTATCTTTTTTATAGAAGGGAGACTGTAAAGTTGCTATTATGTGTTTTATACATTTAAGCCATTATTTTAACAAGGTTTGAACTGTGAAATCTTGAGGGAGACATTCTCTTTTCCAATCAAGTGTTAGGAAGCTGATGAGAGAGACTTCATGTAACTATTAGGCTCACCTGATTATGTATTTCAGAGCTACCTTGCTTCTTAAATATTAACAACACTGGGGAAAACTGGAAGAAGCAATACATTATATATGGGACTGTCTTTTAGAAACTTCAGTTAACTGGCTAACTAGGACTGGTCAGAACAATCCTATTATGCCAATAGTTTATCATCAGTTCTGGCTACAAATCCATCTTCAAACAGGCATTAACCTAAAGATGGTTCAAATGGGTCAAATCAAGATAAACTCTTAATGACTTCATGGGTACTTCCATTTAGTTTTCTTGGCAACAGTATGGGAATGATTATTGCCTTTTTAAATGATATTTTTAAAATGTTGCAGTCTAGCCTGAACTTTTAGAATGCCTTTAGAACAATAAATCTCTTTATAGAAGCTCAACCAGCACTCAGGTGTGCTAGCAGCAAAAGTACCAAGAACTCTACTCATATAGAAAAGTTGCTTTTATAATGGATATCAGGAACTTTAATGAAGAAGATCAGTTACTATGGAATCTAGTAATACTGCTTAATATAAGAGACTCAGGTGTAAATCCTATATCTCTTTCTTCTATCTTTCACTGATAACAAATTTCTTGCATCTCATCCTTCTTGTATCATATTTTGTGACTGGTCTTGTCTAGTCTCAAATTCTTTGCTTCCAGATTTAGAAACTTCTGTCTTTACAGCCTTCCATTCAAGCAGTAATCAGGTCCAATCAGGCTATCTCAAGGGACATCTTCACTAATTATTCACTAATTAAAACCTTAAGATTTTCACCTTTCACCTAAGGCAAGATGGGTGGCTACTAGAGGAAGGAGCTTTTCAGGGGTAATAATAATAATAATAATAATAATAATAATAATAATAATAATAATAATAATAATAATAATAATAATAATAATAATAATAATAATAATAAAGTTGGAAGGGACCTTGGAGGTCATCTAGTCCAAGCCCTTGCTCAGGCAGGAAACCTTATACCATTTCGGACAAATGGCTGTCCAGTTTCTTCTTAAAAACTTCCATCTGTGGAATTGTCTCTCAAGAGAGGCTTGTAGTGCCAGGTGAAATAGCAATAGCACTTAGACTTACATACCACTTCATAGTGCTTTACAATCCTTTCTAAGTGATTTATAAAGTCAGCATATGGCCTTTGACAAACTGGGTCTTCATTTTACCAACCTTGGAAGGATGGAAGGCTGAGTCAACCTTGAGCAGGATTGAACTCCTGGCAGTCAGCAGAATTAGCCTGCAATACTGCATTCCAACCACTGTGCCACCATGGCTGTACAGTGCCAGATGAAATATTATATTTTCCCAAGTCTTTAAAAAACTATTTTGATGTGTTACATTTTGACATTTTATAGTTACTTTATCGTATTTTATTGTCTACTGTGATTGTACGCTATATTCATTGCCCTTATTGCTGCTTCTGATTTTTACTGTGTGCTTTTGTTTCTCTGTTGGCTTTTTCTTTTGTTTCATATTATTTCACCTCTTCATGTTTAATTAGTCATACAGAGCCCATGGTTTGCTGTTACATCTCAGCTGGCTTCAAAAATATAGGCTTGCCCTGCAAATGACTTGAAGGTATTGTTCAATTCAGGTTTAGAAGACATGGATGGATCATAATTTGTCATTTTGAATCAAATGAACTATAAGTAAAAAAGGAACTGAAATCAAAGATGCAAAGGGTTGAAGAGCCACATGTTAATTTCTATAGCATTAAATCAAGTTTTAATGTTTTTTTGTGAATCAGTCCATTGGGAAGAGCTCATAGGTTAGGTTCAATTCAGTTCAGTTCATTATGATTTCAGGCTACAAATCTGAAACCCTAAATAGAATTACCCAGATCGATCAAATGCCATCTATAAAACAAGTTTCATCATACAATTTAAACAAAAATTGTAAACTAACAAAACTGAAACAAATATAATAGTATTATGATCTAGTTTGCACATTACCAAGGAAAAAGGTGCTTTACAAGCAAATAACACTTTTATTCAACTAAGCTATTTTACAAAACAGAACCCTGCATATCTGTATCCAATTACAGCTCCATTATTCCAAACATGATTTAAAACAGTTAAAATGCCTATTTCAAATGAGAGTGATGCCTAGAAAATGCAAGCATAAAAAATGGCTATAAGAAAAAGCATGCCCTTTCTGCATGCATCTTACGTCCGTGTCTTTGAAATCACTGGTATTTGTTTGTGGAAGTAATTAATGAAACTGTTTCCTAAATGTGGGTACAATTATGTGGCTATATATACCCAGTTAAATTAAACACATTCCTTTTGCAGAGTTTCACAGATTCAAGTCTCATTTGGGTTATCAACTTGATAACTAGTTGTCAAGTTGAAACAGAACAGTGTTAAATATAATCCAGATCTGGCCTAGATTTTTGTCCTTAAAAAAATAATAAAAGTAGCTTACTGGTACAGCTTCAGAACTTACAATGTAAGCACCAAGAAACCAGAACAAAAGTCACTTACACGGAAATGAACTATTTTTTTATCGGTATAATTAAACATATTTTACTTTGTGCTTTCAGTTTTTCTGCTACCAATAATATAAAGGAGGCATTAAAAAGGAAATATTCTATGAAACCTGAATCTAGAAAGATGTATTTATACTGAGCATGAAATCATTCCTTATCTTGCTTCAGTCTACAGAAATAGATATATCAGTGTAATTTCCTACAGAAAATTATGACAATCTTTCTTCTGAATTTGACCAAATTCTATGGCAACATTTCTGGAGTTATAGCACTTAATAAAGGAGCCCCTATAAAGCCAAATTAGTCGTATGTAATATTCACCTGCCTCAAGCTCTGTTAAACTTAAGCACCTCACCTATTCTGTGAATTGCAGACCCTACACTCAAATATCCTTCTTCCATTGCACAAACCTCCTGGCACAGATAGTCCATCATCCAGAATCTTCTTCTGGCACTATATACTTGATGGGGAATGAGTGTAGCAATGAAATAGATTGTACAGTTTTCCTGGCTGGTTGCCTTCTGTTTCACTCATCTTTAAAACTACATTTTTATGTTGGCTTTCCACAGTTGTTAACTCCACATAATATGTGATTTAATCAATTGGTTTTATTCCAAAATATTAGAAACTGCTCTGGGATTGTTTGCAAAGAGATATAGTATGCACAGATTTGCTGAGGTAACCTTAATTGGAATTCCTGCACTGAAAAGGGGATTAAATCCAGATCTGGCTGCTTTCAACTTTATGATTTACCAAAATACTTTTCAATAATAAATATAGCAGTTCTTATATTTCCCCATAATTGTAGTCCATTTTCTAAATTCTTGGTTATAGATATTCTTTCTACTTCAGCCTTGACAACTTCAATCTTTGCTGATTGAGGAATTCTGGGAGTTGAAGTCCATGCATCTTAAAGTTGGCAAAGTTGAAAACATTGTTCTACATAGAAAAGTACTGTGAAAATGTCTTCAAAATATTTAAAACCCTTTAAAAGTACAAGTAGTCCTTGATTTATGACCATAATTGAGCTCAAGATTTTTATTGCTAAATGAAACATTTGTTAAGTGAGCTTTGCCCCATTTTACGACCTTTATTGTCACAGTTGTGAATCGCTGCAGTTGTTGAATTAGTAACATGGTTGTTAAGTGAATCTGGCTTCCCTATTGACTTTGCTTGTCAGAAGGTCGCAAAAGGGAATCACATGATCCTGGGACACTGCAACCATGATTAATATGAGTCAATTACCAGCTGTCTGAATTTTGATCACATGACTATGGGGATGCTGCAATAGTCATAAGTATGAAAAATGGTCATCGGTCACTTTTTTCAGGGACTTTGAATGGTCACTAAATGAACTGTTGTAAGTGAAGGACTACCTGTAATATAACAGGAGTTTCACTGGCAGGATGTTTGCTCTCACTAACCAGTTCTCTGCAGTTTGCCATAATCAATGGGGAAGAGAAAATGAGAAGAAGATAGCTTTCCATCACCGATTGTTTTTAGTCAAGAGCGCTACATCTGAAATCCAGATCAGAAGGCTAGTTTATGTAATACAAAATTAATAGTCAAAACAGGAATTCAGTGAGTTAGGACTTATGCAAACATAGAGTTATCCTTATAGCGTTTTTAACATTGACCCTAAAAAAGTTCCCACAGATGAGTACATGGAAGTTCTTCTATTACCTCTTAAGGGGAAAAACAGACATGCTCTAGCAATCAGAATTGTCAGGGTTGCTTGTGTACACAATATAATTTATCTAAAGTACAGAATAGTGCTGAAATTTGGTTGAGCCTTATAGATACCGATATTCTGAAGATGCCATAAAGTGATAGAGCAGAAATCTAAATTTGGAGCAACATATTGCCAGCTTCTGCTTTCTTCAGCTTTGTTTTCTTAGATAACAACAATAACAATCCTCTAGTGATGCACTACTTTGATCTCGTTGTAGGGCTAGCATGCTTTGAGAGCTATGCCAAAGTTCAACCACACTGGAGAAATTTCATCAGAGCAGCCAGATGAAGAGTATCTCTCTCATTAACAATATTGTGAGATGTAATTTGCAGAAACCTACACCAGATCAATCCTTGCCCAGACCAACAAGGACTGTGCTAAGCATTGGAGTTCCTGGACATCTGGTGGCAAGTGGATACAGCATTCAGGATTGTTGGCTGAGCAACCAAGGCCAACAGCTGCAGGACTACTGGAAGAAAAATTGCTTACTTTGTAAAAATGCAAAGTCTGAAAACAATTTGGTATTACAAAGCAAGTCCAGTAAGAAGAGGATCCCTGAAAAAAAATGCACCAGTTCCATTCTTCTGGAAAGAAGAACATCCAGAATCAGAAATAGCAGAACCTCTGTCAAAGCCTACCTGATAATGAAAGATCCAGCAAAAAGGGTAGCATCAGGCAATCACAGGCCAATTACCTGCTTACCAATAACTTGCTAATTGGTGTGGTAACTGTCGCAGTTCAAAAGCATATAATTGAAAACAAGTTCTTTTCATCTGAGCAGAAAGGAAACCACTTAAATAGTAAAGGGGCAAACTATCAGCTCTTAACTGATAAGATGATTTTGGGAAACTGTAAGAGAAGGAAGACCAAAGACATTTGATTTCTTGCAATATCACTGGATAATCAAGTATCTAGAAATAATAGAAATCAGTAGAAACGTTTAAAAATGTGCAAAGATCAATGGCACAATGGAAGACACAGTTGCTGGTCAATGGTGATAGACTGAGAGAGTTTAAAATCAAGAGAGAAATATTTCAAGAAGACTCATTATCACTACTAATGTTTGCCATTGCATTGATTCTTCTGTCAATAATACTGAACAAGACTATCAAACATCCAAAATGTCTGCCCAGCTATCCCACCTTTTTTACATAGATCTGAAACTGTATGGGAAAAAATGATGTAAAATGGAATTGCTGCTCAACGCTTTCCTAATATGCAGCCAAGATATTTCAAAGGAGTTTGGACTGGAGAAATGTGCACCATTATCAACAGAGGAAAAACAGTGAAAACTGAGGGATTCAAGATGCTTATGAAAACAACATCAAGAGTCATTAAGTCCAGTCATTAAAATAGAGCTAGAATAGTGGACTGGATTCAAGTTGAACTAGAAGCCCTAGACAGGAAGGCCAGAAAAACAATGACAATGAATCATGTCCTTCATTTATGCAGCAGTGTTGACAGACTCTGTGGAGCATAGGTGGACATGGAATGTTGCAAGTACATTAAACAATTGAAGAAGAAGAAAAGGACATTAGAAGAATATCTGAAGGACAGTGAAGAAGATGCACTGAAGCTAGTACACCATGAAGGCTTACTGAATAGCAAAGACATCAAACTACCCTATACGAAAGATCAAATGAAGAATAGAAAAGAGACATGCCAAGGCAAAGTATTACATAGCCAGTATATTAAAAAGAAAGAAAGAAAAGAAAAGAAAAGAAAACAAAACTACCAGGCAAAGCAGATAACAACAAGATCTGGCAATAGCTAAGAGCAGGAAAGTTTAAGAGATGTGGGGCTAATTCTGGCTGCACAAAACCAAGCCTTAAGAACAAATGCATACAAAGCCAGAATTGAGACGACAACAACAGAGAGCAAGTGCCACCTCTGCAAAGAAACTGAGAAACAGTGGATCATCTGGTTAGCTGCTGCAAGAACTGCACAGATTACAGACCACAGCATAACAAAGTAGCAACCAGAGTGCATTGGAAGATTTGCAAGAGATACCATTTGCCTGCAAGCAACAAATTGGTGAGTAATAGAAAACTAAGAAACTGATCTGGGAAATTAGAATTCAAACAGAAAAGCATTTGCCACACAATGCCTCAGATTTAATAATAATGTTGATAAGAAAGATTTAAAAAATCTGGACAGTGGACATTGCAACACCTGGAAACAGCAGAATAGGAAAAAAAGAGAACTGGATATAAAATCACAAAATATAAAGACCTGCAAATAGAAGTAGAATGACTGTGGCAAAAGAAAGCAAAGATAGTGCCAATAGTAATAGGTCCCTTGGGTGCAATCCTAAAGTATCTGCAACACCATTTGAGTACCATCAGTCAATTGCAAAAGGCAGCTGTACTTGGAATAGCTTATATCCTGTGATGATACCTTTAATATTATTAAATAACAATACCTGCCTATCCCAGGTCCTTGGGAAGGGCTCAATAAATAAATAAAATGTCAATTCCAATCTAAACATCTGGTAGCTGTGCAACCAACAACAATAGTAAACATATCAGCCCTTCAAGGTAGACTAAATTAGGAAACCAGAGTCATGCAGGCCAAATACTACTTTTATTGTTAAGTTCAGAATCTTGCAGTGCACTCCCTTTGAACGCACCTCCCTCCTCCTTTCCTTATATCTTTGTGTGAAGTAGAATCTGAGATGTTTCTGTGTTACTTTCCTGCTCTAGACTTGGGTTTCTTTCATCTGACCATTGCTTTGGCAGTGTCTCTTCCTTCTGTCCTCCTGTCCCTCGAGGCCATTCCATCTTCCCTCTACACAACCATACCCCTCTAAGACTAGATAAAACTGGTTTTAAATATCATCTGAAGCTTTACAAATCATGAATCTATGTATGAAGGCAACACATGCTATACTAACCTACTTTGTGAAGTCACTATGTCACCATCATTTGGATATCAATCAGAAAACTAGAGGAAAAAGTGAATTGCCACTTTATAAGAAGCAGATGTAGCTAAATCCACAGGCTAACTATGAAATGACACTATCCACAAGCAGCCATTAGAGTTGTTGTTGAAAATATTATCACACAAGAACAAATACACTAACTGACATAACCTTTAAGTGTGATTCTTTAGATTAAATGGATGTGAGCATTGCAGAATAATTTCTGTATGGTTTGGACTCCATAAGAACTGACATTTGCCAGGAATGATAGAGAGATTTTAATTTGCTAATCAGTTAACTGGCTATTTGGTGTGTTTGCTGCCGTGTGAGAGCAGAAGAGGGACTTATCTTTACCAATGCACTTCCTGAAATTTATTGAAATGATTTAGGGAATAAAATGGACAGTTTTTACTCACCAGTTCTCCCCCAATGCTCTTTCTACTGCATAATCCTACAGCCCATTTATTCCCTGCTGAAGACTGTGAAAAATATCAACAGTGACCCTATGACAGTGATGGCGAACCTTTTAGAAACCGAGTGCCCAAATTGCAACCCAAAACCCACTTATGCATTGTCGGGTGCTGGGTGGGTGTGGCCCATTGGGTGGGTGTGGCTCATTGGGTGGGCGTGGCTGCGGTGGTAATGGCAGACTGGGTGGGACTAAAAAGTTCAATCAATCAATTCTAACTTTGCAAGATCTTTTTTCCCCCCACAAGAAGTTGAAATTAACTGATTGAACCTTTCTTTTTTTTTTTGCACACGGCGGCGGAGGCCTAAAGCGAAAAGGTTTTATAAAACCCAGCTGAAGGCCTAGGACTGGGGCGATGGCACGCATGCCCACAGAGAGGGCTCTGAGTGCCGCCTCTGGCACCTGTGCCATAGGTTCGCCACCACTGCCCTATGATATAGAAAAATCAGCAGACAGTAAAGACTAATACAAGATGTCCATCTCTTACCATTTTATTAAAAAGCACGGTCTGGGTAAAACCAGTGTAGTAATGGTACATGCAATTACATCTTTGCACATTTACTGAATACCAGAAGTTTAAAAAAGGGTGAAAACCCCCTCAGAGATAAACATTTTCAATAATGTCAGCATGAATGACATTTAAATTTCCTAGGTCAGTGAAGCACATTTGAGAGTCAAACAGAACAAAGAAATGGAATGCTTAATCAGAATATTTTAGCAAATAACAATTTGCTAAGAATTCTTTAATTCAAAATAGCCAGCAAAAAAATGAACTACCATGCAGCATACAACAAGGAAACACACCATGTCGCAGATCACCTGATGGTCAACCTGGAAAGCTGAGGTGACCTGGAAAGAAATGTGTGACAGATTGTCAGCCTTGTGAGATGGTCCAGACAAGAAGCATGTAAGGTTACATTAGCAGAACCTTGCATGTCTGAAGTCCAAAAAACATACAGGCTAAGAAACTAGGAAAGGTCCCTTCTGAGACATTTGCAATGCCCCCATTCCTTCTGTGGACACATCTGCCTCTTATCTGCCAGTTGTCTGGTCTGCAGCTCCTCTTCTTGTCTGCCAAGGTCATTTCTAGTTACCATTACACAAATGTGGTTAGCTTTTTTTAAAAAAGTAGGGATTAAAAATTCTGTTGTAAGGGACCTCATTTTGAAACAATTCATGCATGGTATCTTTGGATATTGGCACATTATCTCTCCCAACTCCTTGGCCAATTTGCATGAGAATGTGTGACTAAATGTGTACATGCATGCAATGCAATGCAAACTATATTCAATAAAACTTTTGTAGGCTAGCAAAGACCTCATGGGTACACCATTGGCATTTCATTGGCTAGTATATGAGCATATCCACTAATAAATCAGCCAAACATGACTCACACTGTGTCTCAAAGCTTCAGCTACACCCATCTAGTCTTGGAGTAGATAGAATGCAAGGGAGATGCAACACATATGTGCCTCTGAGGGATGTCTGAAAGTAAAACTGAATGAACTATAAACTGAGAATTTTGTAACAATGTAGTGTGCTTAGTTTTGACAGTGTATTGTATAAACCCAGTTATTGTGTCTTATAAACCATGGTGTAGGATTTAGTATGTTGAATACATCAAGTCAACAGTAAGAAGGAGAAAATAAAGATTTACTGAATAATATGCTAATTCTATATGAATTCTTCGTGTATAACTAGAAACGACCACATTTTCTGTCCCAAAAACTATACAGCAGCATGCTCATCCAGTAAGTTACATGTTTAACTTAACCCTGCAGCTTTTCTAGGGCACATTTTTTCCTTCCTAGCATTTTCCTGCAAGTGCAGCATCTCCCCTTTTACTTTTTTTCCAAATCAAGCGAGTGTTGTTCCATCAGTTGCGACAGAAATTGACCTACAGGCTTATTGTATGATCCTGATGTCATGGGCTGAAAGAGAGTGACTGACCCAAAGTTACCCAACCAGCTTTCATGCTTAAGGCAGGACTAGCCTGTTACCTTAACTACTGTAGCATCCTGGCTCTCTTTTCTGATGCACAACATTTCAATGAAAATTTTCTGCTTCACATATTAGTACTCTTACATTATCTGATGGTACAGAAATATTTAATCTTTTTTTAAAACAAAAAAGAAAGAAAATTCTACCAGATTATGCTTGGTCTCAACAATACTTTAATCAGAAGCTATCCTAGAATTCTGTACTTAGAAGAGGAGCCGTTGAATTAAAAGAATATAAGCCCATGTAACAGGATACTGTACAAGACTGTAAGGATTAAGTCTGAAGTACCAGTCTGTGATTTATTTCTAAGTAGATGTATACAGAATTATGCTGTTAGAGACTATTTTGTTTCTGATGAAACTGATGCCTAGGCATTTTAGTATTTTTGGTAGAAGTAAATTATGAGTTAAATAGGATGTTCTTCCAACTAATTGTGCCGAGTACTGCAGTCTTATGTTTTGGGGAAAAAGAAAAAAAATATCAAATAAAAAATAACTTATGCACATGAAATAGCAATTATATACTGACGAACTGTTAACGAGCATAACAGATGTAAAGAACATATTCTTTTTTTATAAATAGGATAAACAATTGCCAATACGGGCAAAGGTCTTTCATAACAGACAGTTTAATAACTGCACCCATGGAGAAAATGTTTTAATATGTAATGTTTTTTTTTAAAAAAAAACCCAAATACCATAAAATATTGATGCAGCACGGATGGGAACTGAAAACTCCTGGAGGAATCGGGCTGTATGCCAAAATGGCAGGATTCTTTCATATATTTTTAGCAATGCCAGAAATATTAAGACATAACAAAACCAAGGGAGAGTTGTAGAAAAAGATGGAAGAAAGCAGATATTATATAAAAAGGCTGCAATGCCTTGTAAAAGGAAAAATGTCAGTGGTGTCAAGGAATACCTGATATTCAGCTGCAAAGTCAGTGCCCTGTCAGCTTGCATACTGAATTGACACTAATTTTTGCAAAACAACATAGGTAGAGGGACAGCAGATCTAAGCAATGGTAAACTTGACTCTTTTAAGAAATGTAAAAAGAAGAGATAGAGAACAGGATATTTCAGAACAGACGGCCAACTAAAAACAATTTTTTTCTTAAAGTACAAAAGGAAAGACAAGAGTCTGCTTTTTATAACAAACATTAAAATACAGCAAACACAAGATTGAAACTCTGTTTAGGCTTCCCACTCCTGTGGTTAGCCATTATATGAAAGGAAAACAGAGTCATATTCACAGGCCTTCACCCTCATCCAAAGCTGGTACAAGGACCATATCCAAAAAAGGGAATATGTAATATGAGTTACATCCAATTTAATACCCAGCATAATCTGAGTCTGAAGATTATACAAAGAGCCTACATGCAAAATCCAATCAGATCTGCTTTATTTCACTGTCTAATTTTGTTGGGCTTTGTTTTGTTTTTTTCCTATAGCCATACCTGGTTCAAGAAGGAAATCTTCTGTTTTCCTTGCTGTAATCCTTAAAACAATCAGTGTGTAGTAATCGGAAAAAATGGGTCTTCATAGAAGACTTCATAGAATTCCTATATTGGGTGACATTACATCTACTAAATTGTACTGATGCTTTAAATATCAAAGAAAAGGCAAATGCAAAATAGCACCAAACGTATAATCAGACACTCATAAGAATTAATGGTATTTCCAAGATCTATTCACATCTTTGAGGATGTTTTCAAGAAGTTAAATTTTAGCTGGACTTCAGTTAATCTGTGCTATCATGAGAGCCAGACTCTCAAAGAGTTTCCCAGCCCAAATGATGGGAGAATATCATTATATCCCTAATATAGCATGGTGCCACTTTCACACTTTCTTTATCTATGAAGGACCAAGAAAGAAAGAAAACACACAAAAAATTGCAAGTTACAAAAGGAGGAATCTGGGCCATATCTATTCTTGCCTTCATGTGATTTTAACTACATAAAAGTTCAGATGTCTGAATTTTAAAAAGCATCCTGTTCTTTCACACTTTATTCAGTTATTACATTTTTGCACCACTCATTTTACCTAAATGACTCTGGTTTACAACAACATAATAAAACAATATAAAACTAAAAGCACAATCAAAAGCAAAATTGAAAACAGGGTTAATATTTACAAGTTAAAGCGAAAATCAAAGTTAAAACATTCAAAAAGCCAGAAACATTTACTATTTAAGCATCTATTAACTATAACAGGTCCAATTCAACTTCTAACTACCAAAGTGGGTTTTGTCGTCTTCCTCCCCTTTTAATTCTTTATTAAAAAGTTAAAATGGAGAAGTAAAACATGGCTTTCCCACATATTGATATTTTTTTCTGTATATGTGATCAGCCAAATCAGAAAAGTTGTGAAGACCCTAACAAGCCAAAATGTGTGACTTCACAACTTTTCTGATTTGGCTGATCACATATACAGAAAAAAATATCAATATGTGGGAAAGCCATGTTTTACTTCTCCATTTTAAATTTTTAATAAAGAATTAAAAGGGGAGGAAGATGACAAAACCCACTTTGCTTCTCCATCTGTTGCCTGCCTTTACTGACAGATGAGCATGCCATGGAGTTGTAACATACTTTTGCATTTCATTTTATTTCATTTCACTTCATTTTGAATAAATAAAGAGGACCATCTTAAGTATCTTTATCAAAGATTTATGTCATGTCTGTTTTTTCTTGTAAGAACTTCATTTCAGCTCAAAGATGATATGGAAGTAAAATATACCAAGAGGAATTTTTTTTTTTGCTATAAAAACATCAACTCAGAACAGATTCTGAAATCTGAGATGGGTTGGTTACATTACCAGCATACTACAAAAACAAACTCATCTCCAAATTTGCTATTTGCCATTTTAGGGATGCCTAGCAATGCATGAAAGTTAATTGAAGCCAATAAAAGAATATTAGAAGCTGAAGAAGCTTCTTGGATGAGAAGTGAAACGTGTTCAAGGAAAAACAAAGTCCAGTTTCCTTTTGAAAAAGCATCTTTGGAATAACCGTGACCTGGATGACTAAGAATCTCCATAGACATCATCCATGCTCGCATGGACTCAGTTAACTGAAGATTTTGTCCTGGAGGGAGCTGAAACTATATTTCCACATACATTTCAATTTGCATTATTTATATTCCTCCCAGTTTTGTTATTTGTTGCCTTATTTTAAAAATTACAATTATACTTAAATGCGACTGCTTGCCATTATCATGTTATGTTATAAAGTGTTAAAAGGCTAGTCTTTTACAATTTAAATAAATTACTATAATCATCCCAGTACGAATTCTGGCAACACAAGAGGCAGCAGAATATTCAGACAAAAATTGTGTGCAATGTGTTGGCTACTAGGTAGGCAAAGCATATCATATCTGATCAGATGCAAACAATGTCAGGCTTCCTGTAATTGTACCACCATACCACCACATGATGAGATATGATTGCCTGAATACAGTCTGTCCGACCTTATTTACACTGCTCAGACAAAGTTTCATAATCCCCCCTGGTGTACCCTCGCTAGAACGTAGTTTAGGATTTTTATGCTGTCTGCAAAAAATCTTCTGGGAGAAGACTGCATAGGTGGCTACAGAAGCCTGTGCCTATTCTGAAGTTCAAGGCGGTGTACCTTGGGATCTGCACGTTGCCATGGAAATGTCCTCATACAGTGCAGCATTTTGACACAGGCGGTTTTATTGCAAGCAGCTTGAATACCACTCAGATCAAAATGTCTCAGTAGCTCACCACAATTACCACAGCAATGGACAGACAATTCCAGCTGTGTGGTTACTGGATCCCCATCATTCTGAAAGCTTTCAGCACTAAAACACCCAAGAAATCCTTTTTAAAAGAAAAATCTCATAAAGGATCACAAAACCCAACATCTATTAGGGGCATTACTGATTTGTCTGCCTAGTGTAGTATGTTCTCAAAGGTTTTACCTTTCAGATATGTTTAGGTAAGTCTGATGCTGGTGAATGGCTGTGTTCATGCAACATGCTTAACCAGGTCACTTGTAAATCTAGTTGCAAATCTACAGCATGTGAAGCTGGGCTGGTTTAACCTAATGATTTGTGACTTAGCCTGAAGCGCAAACTCAAGTCATTTGGCTAGTTAATATTTCTATATATTATGCAAATGCATAACAGATTAAATCTATAACTAGGTTGAATATGTTGTATGAACAGTGCTATTGTATCCACACAGGACAGCATTTCATTTTTCATGTTCACTTTTTCCTTATCTTCTTTAAAGTGGGACCTACTATTATTATTATGGTTTGTCCCATAGCCAGCCAGATGTTTAGACTGTATTTGGCATTTTTATTCACCTATTGAATCCTTCCCAAGGACCTGAAATAGGCAGACATTCTTATTTGATGGTGTTAAAGGTATTGTCACAGTTGCTCCAAGTGAAACTGCCTTTTGCAATTGACTGATGGTGATTTTGTCAATGCCAATGGCATTCAAGTGGTGCTGCAGATATTTTGGGATTGCATCCAAGGAGCTTAACATTATTGATACAATACTTGCTTCCTTTTGATAGTTTCTCCAGTTCTTTCTCTTCTGTTTACTATCTCCAATATTGCAATGTCCACTATCCAAAATTATTTGTCTTTTTATCAACAATGTTTAGGTTTGGGGTGTTATGTGGCAGATGCGTGTCTGAATTCTGATGTCTATTTTTTTAGCTTTTTCATTTTCTATTACTTTATCTATTTTGTGGTCCCTCCAGATCTTGCTTGCAGCAAATTGTATCTCCTGCAGATATTCCAATGCACCATTCTTGCTACTTTGTCAGGCCATAGTTTGTAATCAAACTATGTTTGATTACATAGCTAACTAGGTGGTCTATTCTTCAGGTCAATTAGGAGCTGATCTTTTCTCCCTCTGCTGTTTAAGTATTTTCCTTTCTGCTCAAATGGAAAGAGCTTGTTTTCAACTAGATGTTGTTAGACTGCATCAGCTACCCCATCAGTTAATAAGCAGAAAGTTGTTAAGGTAATTAGTGTATAATTGGCTGGTGCTGCCACTTTTGTTGGATTTCTCATTATCATATAGGTTTTACCAGATATTAACCAATCTTCCTTGCAGTATGTTGTCAAAGTGCTTGGCAATGAGTCGGTGCAGATCAGTCAGATATTTCAGCCAAAACCCATGCAGTTCATTTTCAGTTGGTGCCAACCAATTCTTGATCTTCCTTGCCTTTTTCTCTACCATTTCTGTTGTAATTACAAGTTGTTTCATTTCAGCTTATTTTTTCCATTCTCTACTTCCTTTATCCAAGCTGCATTCTTATCGTATTTCTTTGGGTTATCCCATAGCTGTGTCCTGAACCGCACTATTTCTTCTTTATCAGGTGTTGGCTGGTTCATTGCAGTCTCTCCATTGATGGAGTGGTAGAAATATTTCTGATTTGACTGAAGTTGGAGATTTAGCCTGTGGTGTGCAATTTGAGCTTCATATTTGCCAATTTTCTTCACTATGGCTGTTATTTGTTGCTTTATTATTTCCAGTGCTTCCTTGATCTTCCTTATCTCGATCAGATAGTTTTTGGTCTTCTTGTTCTTCAGCTTCTTTTCTTTCATTTGTTCTAGCCTGCTTGCATTTGATCTTAGCATGCTGATCTTATTTTCCAATCTGATTTCCATTTTGCCAGTGCACTATTTGGTGTTTTTTTTCTTGTTTGTGATTTTGCATGCATGATCTTCAACTATAATTGCAGCTGTGCTATACATCACTGGTTGGTGGTTTCTTGCAGTGAGCTGGTAGTTATCTTTGATATCATAGTATTGGCATCTTTTAATACTTGTGTGAGCTGGGAGTTTTGTAACAGGCTTCGATACAGGCCACCTTATTCTTTTGTTTCTATATTTCAAGGTAGTGCCTCACTGGGGGATTATTGCTGTTATTATTTTAAACTGGTTATTACCATATTCTCCTTATTTTTACTTATTGTAAGCCACACAGAGTTGCTGAAAGTTAGGCAACATATAAACTTGATTAATAAATATATAGCAGGTGATTTAAGTGTAAACACTATTTTGGCTTCCATGAGAGAAATCACCAACATCACAAGCCTACAAAACAGTGACATTATTACCCATGGATTTGTTTTTATTTAAAATGTTAGATTTCCCATTCAGTCTTCTGCTTGCCAAATGACATAATCCAATGTTGTTCTTATCTCTTTAATTAGGTATCTTTGAAGTGGCAGTGAATTTTTGTCATTTTCATCTTATTTGTCATATTCCTTTTAAAATAATATGGGAAGCTGTAACAGCAGCGGTAGAGTCATTTTTCCTACAAACCTAGATGTGGTTTCATTTCATTTCATTTTCATTTTATTAAATTTATACCCCGCCCTTCTCCCGTAGGACTCAGGG